>NC_045975.1:23030243-23160424 GCF_010909765.2 Amblyraja radiata | reverse complement strand
ACTACACTATATACACTATATACACTATATACAGTACACTACATACACTATATATATATACACTATATACACTATATGCACTATATACACTATATACACTATATATACAGTACACTACACTATATACACTATATACACTATATACACTATATACAGTACAGTACACTACACTATATACACTATATACACTATATACACTATATACACTATATACAGTACAGTACACTACACTATATACACTATATACACTATATACAGTAGTACACTACACTATATACACTATATACACTATATACACTATATACAGTACAGTACACTGCCCCATACACTAGCATTATCGTACACACTAGGGACAAGTTACCATTTTTTTTACCAATGCCCAATTAACCTACAAACTTGTACGTCTTTGGAGTGTGGGAGAAAACCAGCGCACATGGAGAAAAACCCACACGGTCACAGCGAGAATGTACAAACTCTGTACAGACCGGACCCGTAGTCAGGATGGAACTCTGGCACTGTGAGGCAGCAACACTACCGCTGCGCCACTGTGCCGCCCGAACTCCAGCATTTACAATTTACAATTTACCAAAGCCAATTAACCTACAAACCTGCATGTTTTGGAGTGTGGGAGGAAACTCAGTAATTTCTTATTTTGTTGTGGCTAGAGGCCATAGTAAAACCGCATAGATCTGTAGTTGAGATCTCGGCTGTGGCAGGCCACACAAGAAGGCTAAATGATAAGCTTGATGAAATGGCTGCTACATTGTGAAGCACGAGAGGGACACAGACACAGCGGTGTGACCCGCTGCATCACAGCATCAGAAACCTGGGTTTGATCCTGTTCTCGGGTGCTGTCTGTGTGTGGAGTTTGCTCGTTCTCCCCTGTGACTGCTTGGGTGCTCTGGTTTCCTCCCACATTCCAAAGACTTGTGCGTTTGTAGATAAATTGACCCCTATAAATTGCCCTTAGTGGGTAGGGAGTGGATGAGAAAGTGGGATAGCATAGAACAATCGTGCACGGGTGATTGATTGGCGGCTGTGGACTCAGATGGGCTGAAGGACCTGTGGGGGCGGCACTGTGGTGCAGCGGTAGAGCTGCTGCCTTACAGCGCCAGGGCTTCGGGTTCGGTCCTGACTACGGGTGCCGTCCGTTTGGAGTTGTATGTCTTCCCTAAGATCACGTGGGTTTTCTCCGGGTGCTCCAGTTTCCCTCCCACATACAAAAATGTACAGGTTTGTAGGTCAACTGGCTGCTGTAAAATTGTAAATTGTCCCTAGTGTGTAGGATAGTGCTAGTGTATGGGGTGATCACTGGTCAGCGTGGACTTGGTGGACCGAAGGGCCGTTTCCGTGCTGTATCTCTAAGATCTAAAGTCTAAAGACATGTTTCCATCCTGTACCTTTCACTTCATAAACGACAAGCAACCAGGTGTGGGTCCTACTGTTCAAGAATTAGCATGGGTATCATGGGTTGTTGGGAGAATGCAGGAGAATAAGGTTGAGAGGTAAAGATAGATCAGCCATGATTGAATGAATCGACGTCGATTTTATGGGCCAAATGGCCTAAATCTGCTCCCAGAAACTATGAAGAAGAATAAAGAGATTGATCTAATAATTACAGGCCAGTCAGCCTCATGTTAATAGTCAATATTTTACTGGATACATTTCTGGGGGCCAATTTATATCATCATTCATTAAAGCAGAGGTGAATCAAGGACATTCAGTGTGGGTTTGTTAAATTCTTTGTTACATTTTGTTTGGAGGAGAGACCAAGAAGGGCAGTTGAGGTTAATGCACTTAATGTCATCGACCAAAATTACCTTATTCGCTGGACATTTTATGGATTTTATCTATATACATATAGATAAACCCACACTGAATTTTGGGGAGTCTGCTCTGTGTGAACATATGGAATTATTTTAATTGATTATGTTTGAATTGTTTTGTGTTATTGTGTTATACTGTATATATATATATACACACTAGACTAAGTGGGTCCCATGTTCACACAGGAGGGCTGGTCGCCAACGCAATATTCCACCTCTCCACCAATTCCAATATTGCTGGCCAATATTGGAGGCGCTAGTATGGATGTTGTGGGCCGAAGGGACAGGTTTCCAGAGATATAGTATGGACATTGTGGGCCAAATGGATTCTTGGGCTGGCAGCTCAGTCACTCAGGCCTGGTGGGCTGGCAGCTCAGAAACTGCCAGAAATTCTGCCCAAAACAGGTGAGAGACTCTGTGACAGAGAAGCGGGAGAGGGTGGAGAATCAATTTTAGACATTTTTCATCTTTTTCTGCAGATCACAAGCAATGAAGGAGGAAAGTCTATCCTGGCCTTTATCTCACAGGGAGCAAATGAAAGGAGGGAGAAAAAATATTTAGCCCTAAGTGCTAAATCTAAATCTACTACAATCAGTCTGAAGGAGGTCCCGAGCTGGAATGCCGCCTATCCATGTTCTCCAGAGATGCTGCCTGACCTGCTGAATTACTCCAGCGCTTTGTGTCTTGTTTTGTAAACCAGCATCTGCAGTTCCTTGTGTCTCCACAGTTAGTCCTTGCAATGTCCTTGTCATTTCATGTAGAAACGCAAAATGGAAAGTTATATCACACATCAACCCACTTATCCTCCTCCTGGATATTGATTGTAATATCAATAAAACAATTTCATATAATCTCTCCTAGGATAGGAAGGAGAAATAGCTACAATTATCATTCCAACATGCAATTAAATATCCACATCAGGTGATACTATTTTGCATTGTTATGAGATTTTGAATCGACCGGCTTAATTCAGAATATCAACTCCTCTTGGACCCAGTCAGGATATGAATCACCTAAACATAAACCACATATAGGAATTTGAGGATATAATTGGAACTGTGGATAATGGAAAATAAATAATTCAAATCGAAGGAGGAAATGGCAATGTCCCCTATTGCTTCTCAAACATTTGGTAAACTTTGAGTGTTGGAAGGGATAGGATATCATAATGTGCTCCAAATTGAGCTGGACTTTTTTACATCGATCTTTTCATGGAAAGTGTACCACATGATATGTTTTTCCATATTAATATTAATACTAATACGTAACGCAGTGCAAATGCATCTTATGGCAAAGTCAATAGCCTTATTTAAATAATAAATAGCTGGATGGCTCTGTATCTGAATTCAATTTAAAGGTTAGTTCGTACTCTATTCATAAATTTAATTTTCCATCTGCCTGCCTATTTCATCTGTTTCTGTTCTTCTCGGGCTAGCTTAGTTTCAATATTTAGAGTTATAAAGTCATAGTGTCATGCAGCATGGAAACATGCCCTCCGGCTCAACTCACCCAGGCCTCGTCAGATCTAGTTCCATTTGGTGGCATTTGGCCCATATGCTTCGAAACCATTCCTATACATTTGAGTAGTACGGGTGTCAGGGTAATGGGGAGAAGGCAAGAGAATGAGGTTAGGAGAGAGAGATAGATCAGCCATGATTGAATGGAGGAGTAGACTTCATGGGCCAAATTCTGCTCCTAACACCTACTGTATGAACTTATGAACACATGTACCTGTATGAAGAAGGGTTCTGACCTGAAACCTCACTTATTTGTTTTCTCCAGAGGTGCTACCTGACCTGTGGAGTTACTCCAGCATTTTATGTCTATCTTTGGTATAAACCAGCATCTGCAGTTCCTTTTTATTACATTCAGCATATTATCTGCCAGGCTTTGTGCTGCCCCACCTCTCTTACAGTTTTCTTCTTTCCCACCTAAAATCAGTCTGAAGAAGGGTTCTGACCCGAAACGCCACTTATTCTTTTCTCCAGAGATGCTGCCTGACCCCTTGTGTTACTCCAGCATATTGTATCTACCTGTTCAAGTGTGTGGAAGTAGTACAAAGGAGATACAAGGAACTGCAGAGCTGGTGTACAAAAAAAGATACAAAGTGCTGGAGTAACTCAGTGGATCAGGCAACCCTTCCCCTCCCCTTCCACCTCCAGTATATTCCTTCCTCTAGCTGCACAATTCGTCCCTCTTCCACTCTCATCTCACACTTTTTGTGAGGAAACCTGAGCACCCTGAGAAACCCCACGCAGGTCACAGGGAGAATGTACAAATTCCGTACAGACAGCACCCATAGTTAGGGTCAAACTCGGGTCTCTGGCGCTATGAGGCAGCAACTCTACCGCTGCGTTACTGTGCCGTCCCCCCTCTCTTAAACATTCCCCCATTAACATTAAGCTGACCAGTATTTACAATATTCCCTGTTGTTGTAAGATTTGTGGCCCTGTACTCTTCTGGCAACACTCCCATTTTGAAGGAGGTTTATTGCTAACATTTTCCCAATTTCCACTTTTCCTTTCACAGCAACCTCGGATGCATTCCATCTGGATCCGCTGAGTGTTTTATCGTGAGGGCTGCCAAACTTTTTAGTTTATCTTCTTGATCTATTTTTATCCAATCTAGTAATCTATCATTTTGTTATTTACTGTGATATTAAAGTACGTGGTTAGTTAGTTTTTTTATGTTAATTAATATTCTAATGTTTAGTTTAGTTTAGTTTAGTTGAGAGATACAGTGTGGAAACAGGCCCTTCGGCCCACCGAGTCCTTGCTGACCATCGATCACCCTATTCGCATTAGGTCTATCCTACACACTCGGGACAATTTACAGATGCCAATTAACCGACAAACCTGCACGTCTTTGGAATGTGGGATAAACCAGAGCATCCGGAGAAAATCCACGTGGTCACAGGGAGAACGTACAAGCTCTGTACAGACAGCACCTGTAGTCACGATTGAACCCGGGTCTCCAGAGCTGTAAGGCATAAACTCTTTCATGTACAGGCAGATAAGAGTTGGTCTAGGCATTTGTTCGGCACAGACGTTGTGGGCCGAAGGGGCTATTCCTGTGTTGTACTGTTTTATGTTCTATATTCTATGTAATGGCCTTTATTTATGCAACAGAACGCACATTTCTATGCACTACACTGAAAAGCACAGGACTACACTGATAGTTAGCAAGGAATAAATTATTTTGCTCTACTTAATAAAATGCTAGTAGTTACTGGGGAGAAATGTCATCTTTGATTTGTTTCAATCAAATCTTAAACACATGTAGGAGGGAATTTTATCTTTTACAGTGAAAGTAGTGTATTTATTTGATAAAGAAAACGTTCTATTTATACTTGCCGTATTTTTTTAATAAATATTTAAAAAGGTTTGAGAGGAATTAACTAACCATTACATGGATTAAATATGTATATATAATCTCCTGCGTACCATTGAAGAGAATGGTTTGTAAAATGTCATTGCACAGTTAAAATCTGTCATTGTTCCAAGTAAATCTACTTGGTTGCTGTTTCATTTGGGGGCTGAAGACTTCAGCAGTTCTGGTCCCATGCAGATGTCTATCAAGAAACGGAATGCTACTGTTACTGTAGATCCATGTTATGGTGGAAGGTGACTACTTATGATTAGGTAGATTACAACCCAATGATACGGACATTGAAACATAGAAACATAGAAACATAGAAATTAGGTGCAGGAGTAGGCCATTCGGCCCTTCGAGCCTGCACCGCCATTCAATATGATCATGGCTGATCATCCAACTCAGTATCCCGTACCTGCCTTCTCTCCATACCCTCTGATCCCCTTAGCCACAAGGGCCACATCTAACTCCCTCTTAAATATAGCCAATGAACTGGCCTCAACTACCTTCTGTGGCAGAGAGTTCCAGAGATTCACCACTCTCTGTGTGAAAAAAGTTCTTCTCATCTCGGTTTTAAAGGATTTCCCCCTTATCCTTAAGCTGTGACCCCTTGTCCTGGACTTCCCCAACATCGGGACCAATCTTCCTGCATCTAGCCTGTCCAACCCCTTAAGAATTCTATAAGTTTCTATAAGATCCCCTCTCAATCTCCTAAATTCTAGAGAGTATAAACCAAGTCTATCCAGTCTTTCTTCATAAGACAGTCCTGACATCCCAGGAATCAGTCTGGTGAACCTTCTCTGCACTCCCTCTATGGCAATAATGTCCTTCCTCAGATTTGGAGACCAAAACTGTACGCAATACTCCAGGTGTGGTCTCACCAAGACCCTGTACAACTGCAGTAGAACCTCCCTGCTCCTATACTCAAATCCTTTTGCTATGAAAGCTAACATACCATTCGCTTTCTTCACTGCCTGCTGCACCTGCATGCCTGCTTTCAATGACTGGTGTACCATGACACCCAGGTCTCGCTGCATCTCCCCTTTTCCTAGTCGGCCACCATTTAGATAATAGTCTGCTTTCCTGTTTTTGCCACCAAATGGATAACCTCACATTTATCCACATTATACTGAAGATGGACACAACAAGCTGGAGTAAATCAACGGATCAGACAGCATCTCTGGAGTAAAGGAACAGGAGATGTTCGTGTCGAAACCCTTCTTCAGACTGAGAGTCAGGGAAAAGGGAAACAAGTGATATACAGTGCATTCAGAAAGTATTCAGATCCCTTCACTTTTTTCACATTTGTTATGTTACAGCCTTATTCTAAAATGGATTACATTCATTTTTTAAATCAATCTACACGCTACACCCCATAATAAATAAGCGAAAACAGGTTAGAAATTTTGAAAATAAATTAAAAAGACATTTTTAAGGAAATATCATATTTACATAAGTATTCAGACCCTTTACTCATTACTTTGTTGAGGCACCTTTGGCAGCGATTACAGCCTCAAGTCTTCCTGGGTATGATGCTACAAGCTTGGCACGCCTGTATTTGGGTAATTTCTCCCATTCTTCTCTGCAGATCTTCTCAAGCTCTGTCAGGTTGGATGGGGAGCATCGATGCAGTTATTTTCAGGTCCTTCCAGAGATGTTCAATCAGGTTCAAGTCCAGGCTCTGACTGAGCCTCTCAAGGACATTTGCAGACTTGTCACGAAGCCACTCCTGCGTTGTCTTAGCTGTGTGCTTAGAGTCATTGTCCTGTTGGAAGGTGAACCTCTGCCCCAGTCAGAGGTCCAGAGTGCTCTTGAGCACGTTTTCATCAAGGATCTCTCTGTACTTTGCTCCATTCATCTTTCCCTCGATCCTGACTGGCCTCCTAGTTCCTTCCACTGAAAAACATACCCACAGCATGATGCTGCCACCTCCATGCTTCACCGTAGGTATGGTATTGGCCAGGTGATGAGTGGTGCCTGGTTTCCTCCAGACGTGACGCTTGGTAGATTTGCCAGACGGAAGCCATTCCTCAGTAAAAGGCACATGACAGCCGCTTGGAGTTTGCCAAAAGGCACCTAAAGGACTCTCAGACCATGAGAAACAAGATTCTCTGTGAACGTCCTTGAGTGGCCCAGCCAGAGCCCGGACTTGTACCCGATTGAACATCTCTGGAGGGACCTGAAAATAGCTGTGCATCGACGCTCCCCATCCAATCTGACAGAGCTGGAGAGGATCTGGAGAAGAATTGGAGAAATTACCCAAATACAGGTGTAGCGTCACACCCAAGAAGACTTGAGGCTGTAATCGCTGCCAAAGGTGCCTCAACAAAGTACTGAGTAAAGGCTCTGAATACTTATGTAAAAGTGATATTTCAGTTATTTATTTTTAATTACTTTGCAAAATTTTATAAACGCCTGTTTTTGCTTTTTGGTTTTGGGGTATTGTGTGTAGATTGATGATAAAAAAATGAATTTAATCTATTTTAGAATAAGGCTGTAACATAACAAAATGTGGAAAAAGTGAAGGAGTCTGAATATTTTCTGAATGCACTGTAGGTGGTGATATAGACAGATATTGAACAAATTAATGTAAGATATGCAAAAAAGTAATAATGTTCAAGGAAATGGTCAATTTTTTCACTGAACCTCCATACACATGACAAAAATAAATTAAACTATACTAAACTAAACTAAACTAACTACCGGTAACTAAACTAAGCAGCTTTAAAGGGCAGCACTCTAGGGCAGCAATAGAGTTGCTACCTTACAGCACCAAAGACCCGGGTGTAATCCTGACTACAGGTGCTGGCTGTGCGGAGAGTGTGCCTCCTCCCTGTGACCACGAGGGTTTTATCCGGGTGCTCCGGTTTCCTCCCACACGCCAAAGACGGGCAGATTTGTAGGTTAAGTGGCTTCAGTAAAATTGTAAATTGTCCCTAGTGAGTAGGATAGTTTTAGTGTATGGGGATTGCTGGTCAGCACGGTCTTGGTGGGCTGAAGGGTCTGTTACCATGCTGTATCTCTAACGTAAAGTAAACTAAAATAAAGTGAGGGAAAAAAATTTAAGGAAGATGTGCGACGCAAGTTTTTTTTACATTGTTGCGAGTGTCTTGCACTCTCTTTGTTCTCTCCACTCTGGAGAAAACGTGGTTTCAAGCTTTACAGAGATCCCTCTTTCCATCCGATGCCCTTTGAGAATGTGTACTTACTTCCTGGCAACAGCCCGAATGGAGCGAGCCTTTCATTTATCATTCCCATCAACCTTCTTCTCTAAGCTCTTCCATAAAAAGACTTCCCTGGAGTCCACTGTAAGATAGCTCGGTGAGCGATCTCACCCTCTGGCATGCTGGAAGGAGTGTTATATCTGTCCAAGACACTATGGATTCTACCTCCATTGTACACAGTGGATACCCGCTCTGTTAGCTGTGAGGATCAAATAGATAGTGTTGCTGTTCCCACACCAGTCAGTTACCATTTCTTAAATCCCTGAAAGGGAAAAAAAGTTGTAAAAGCACGATTGTGGTTGGGCAACTCAAAAAGAGTTTACATCTTCCGCAGTTTCTGAATTAAAGGTTATGGGCTGACAAGCAAACGTGATTTAAAGAGACCGATGTTCATTTTGGGAAGGAACTGCAGATGCTGGTTTACACCGAAGATAGGCACAAAATGCAGGAGTAACTTAACGCGTCAGGCAGCATCTCTGGAGTAAAAGAATAGTTTTAGATTAATTTAGATTAGTTTAGTTTATTGTCATGTACTGATGTACAGGGAAAAGCTTTTTGTTGAGTGCTATCCAGTCAGCGGAAAGACCTTACATGACTACAATCAAGCTGTTCATAATGTACAGATACAGGATCAAGGGAATAACATTTCGTGCAAGATAAATTCTAGTCACGTCTGATTAAAGATAGACTGAAGGTTACCAAAAGGTAGGTGATAGGTCAGGATCGCTCCCTAGTTGGGGATAGGACGGTTCAGTTGCCGGAAAACAGCTGGGAAGAAAATGAATCTGCAGGTGTGCGCTTTCACACTTCTGTACTTCTTGCTTGATAGGAGATGGGAGAAGAGGGAGTGGCCGGGGTGAGATTGGTGCTTGATTATGCTGGTGGCCTTGCCGAGGCAGTGTGAAGTGTAGATGGAGTCAATGGAAGGGAGGTTGGTTTGCAAGATGGTCTGGGCTGATGTAAGATTTTGGTGAGGACACTGTCATCTTCAATTGATACGACCAGGGTGGTGTCTGTGGATGGTGCAAATACCGTGCCATTGATGACCAAAGCCATCTTTTCCAGTTGTGACAGGATACAGAGCCATAACTCTCACATCAGCTGCCTCAAGTTGTTTTAGATTTTGGAAAAAAGCATGGAAATAGGCCTGTCTATGTGGGAAACAGTGCTGTCTATGTGGGGCACGGTTTTTTTCACACAGAGGGTGGTCGATGCCTGGAATGCTCTGCCCGGGGCAGTGGTGGAGGCAGATATGATAGTGGTGTTTAAGAGACTTTTGTTTGCACATGGATATGCAGGGAATGGAGGGATATAGATCATATACAAGAAACACAGAAACATAGAAACATAGAAAATAGATGCAGGAATAGGCCATTTTGGCCCTTCGAGCCAGCACCGTCATTCAATATGATCATGGCTGATTATCCAAAATCAGTATCCCGTTCCGGCTTTTTCTCCAATATTCCTTGATTCCCTTAGCCCTTAGAGCTAAATCTAACTCTCTCATGCAATCTCTTGGAAGATAAGAGTTGGTCTAGGCTTCATGTTCGGCACAGACATTGTCAAATAGGCACATTGATATGCAGGGATTAGAGAGATATGTTCATAAATGATAGGAGCAGAATTAGGCCATACGGACCATCGACCCTGCTGCGACTGATCTGTCTTCCCCTCTCAGCCCCATTCTCCTGCCTTCTCCCCATAACCCATACCACCCTTACAAATCAAGAAACTCAAAGTACTCAATGTCTTGGTCTCCACAGCCATCTGTGGAAATGAATTCCACAGATTCACCACCATCTGGCTAAAGATATTCCTCCTCATCTCCTTTCTGAAGGTACAACCTTTTATTCTAATGCTATGGACTCTGGTCCTAGACTCTCCCACCTGTGGAACCATCCTCCCCGGCCTATCCTCTCTATCCAGGCCTTTCACTATTCGGTAAGCTTCAATGAGGTCCCCCTCATCCTCTGTGGCCTTCAGAGAAAAGGCAGGGATCCGAATTCTTGTGCTATTTATGGACTGTCTAAATAATTTTCCATTTTGTTGGCTTGATACCACTAGCTTATTATATGAATAAAAATATAAATCCTTAACTCCAGGCCAGTGCCCAAGTTAGTATTAGATCAGGTGGACGTTTTGGAAACAGAAACAGCTCTGATACATCAGAAAGGCCCTGGAGCAAGCAGCTAATGATATCGGAAGCTTTTTTTTCAAATGTCATTGACTTTCCATAAATGACGTCATTACCAGCTTTTATTTTTGAATGAAAACCCAAGATGAATGGTTTCGCTCAGGATCCTTCTGTCTTAACATCTATCTTAATTATACTGGAATCAGGAAGGAATTCAGTGGTGTGGAAATTATACAGTCACCCTTTTCATTAACAAAGACCGCAAAATAATTTGCACACCATTTGGAAATAGTGACGTTGTGTTTGTGCCAAGACACTTGGTAGTTTTCAAGGATCATTTTACAATAGGTAGCAATCTATCCCTAACTTAAGTAAGTGAGCAGTTTTTAACCCTGTGGTAGCATATTGACTAAAGTCCAGAATCAATTGGGATAAAGGAAGAAGATTTATGATGAACGTTCTCACATTCCCTCCATGAATTCTGGATGGAATTGAATTGAATTGAAAGATACAGCATAGAAACAGGCCTTTTGGCCCACTGAGCCCATGCTGGCCATCGATCACCCGTTCACACTAATTCTATGTAATCCCACTTTCTCTACCACTCCCTGCACACTAGGGGTCAATTTAAAAAGGGCTAAATAACCTACAAACCCGCACATCTTTGGGATGTGGGAGGAAAATGGAGCACCCGGCGGAAACTCATGTGGTCACAGGAAGAACGTGCATACTCCACTCAGATAGCACCCGAGGTCTGGATCAAGACCAGGTCTCTGATGCTGTAAGGCAGCGGCTTTACCAACTATGTCATTACTCTGCCCTAACCGTTCACACCAGTCGAGATGTGAAACTCACTATGTCATAGAGGTCTCTAAAGGGAAGGTAAATGAGTGCAGAGGGAGAACTGATTGAGTCATGTGTTGATAGGCAGAAGGTTTCAGTGAGCCATGACCATACTCTGATGACAGGGCTGGCTTGCCTGCCGCGGAACCTGCTTACCCCTGAAAACCAGGAACCAGAGAGGAGGGGGGAGGGAGCCGGTGACGGCAGCGGATGCTAGTCAAGGATGATAGGAAGAACCAAGGGGTGTTAACCTCCATGTCCTCTAGGTCAGATGCGGGAGGCACCCCCCAGGGGAACGAAGGCTGACAGCTCACAGAGGACAAGGGGACAGCTCGCTGGTGATCTGAATGAGGTGATGACTGTGACAGGCCTTTATGGCCAGCAGAGACTGGGTCTGGGAAATGTAAGGGTGGTGGTTTTGAAGGCATGGACATGTTGGCCAAAGGACTTGTTTCTGTGTTTTATAGCTCAATGAGAGTTTCAAGAAAACAGCTTGCTAGCCCGGTGAAAACAATGGAAATAAACTAAATTTCACATCAAGAACCTGATATATAGACCTCAGAATCTTGACATACATAATGTTAGTTGCAGAGAGTAATCATTATATTAAGATGTGTGGGATAAAGGAAGTTGAACTGAGATGGTATTAAAAAAGAACTGCAGATGCTGGTTTATACCAAAGATAGACACAAAGTCCTAGAGTATCTCAGCGGGTCAGGCAGCATCTCTGGAGAATGTGGACAGATGACTTTTTGGGTCGAGTGTCTTCTTCAGACTGATTGAAGTAAAGGACAATAGAACTGAGATAGAACTGAATATGTTTGCCTTACAGATGGAGATTGACTTCACACTACAGGTAATGTAACAAGTACAATCAGATGCTTATTGCCCTCTTGTGCACTTAATTAATTGAATTAAATAGATGACTAATACTTATTTTAACAAGGCTTCATTTGGATAAAGACTTCTAAACATTATCCAGCGCTTTTCCACATTATTAGTCAAGGTTTGTAAACATTCTACTCCATGCATTAACATTATCTGGCTTTTGTTAACACTGTGTAGGTGGCTGTTACGAGTTAAAGAATTGTCTGGTTGGAGAAGAGATTTCACAAAAATAAT
The DNA here is from genome assembly GCF_010909765.2 of Amblyraja radiata. NCBI lineage: Eukaryota > Metazoa > Chordata > Chondrichthyes > Rajiformes > Rajidae > Amblyraja > Amblyraja radiata. Next base: position 23,147,903 of record NC_045975.1, on the reverse strand, counting down.
TCATTGTTAAGAATTTCCGAGATCTAGCAGCATTCCTTAAGGCTTGTTTACAGAAAGCAGGAACCAATATCATAACTTAAGCTTTACTAACAATATTTGGGATTTATTGGCAACTTCAGGTGGCACAGTGGCGCAGCGGTAGAGTTGATGCCTTACAGTGCCCGAGACCCAGGATTACTGGTGCTGTCTGCACAGAGTTTGTACGTTCTTCTTGTGACCGCGTGTGTTTTCTTTGTGTGCTCCGTTTTCCTCCCACATTCCAAAGTCGTGCGGGTTTGTAGGTTAATTGGCTTCTGTAAATTGTAAATTGTCCCTAGTGTATAGGAGAATGCTAGTGCATGGGATGAATGATGGACGGTGTGGACTCGATGCTGTATCTCTAAAGTTCTGGGTTGATTATTCTATATCTGAAAATTGATAGTGATAGAGCCATTCAGCATGGAAACAGGCACTTTAGCCCACTTTGTCTATGCCAAGCAGTCTAGACTATCCCATTTGCCTGAATTTGGGTCATACCTCTCAACATCCTTTCTATCAATAATTAACATAGAACATAAAAAAATTACAGCAAAAAGAAGGCCCTTCGGCCCACAATGTCTGTGCCGATCACGATGTCAAGATCAACTAATCTCATTTGCCTGAACATGATAAATGTCCCTCCATTCCTTACATATCAATATGCGTTTTTGAAAGCCCCTTAAACACCACTATTGTATCTATCTCCGCCACCACCCCTGGCAACACATTCCAGGCACCCACCACTCTTTGTGGAACTGTGAAATCTTGAGCAGAACAGAAAGTGCTGGAGTAACTCAATGGGTTAGGCAGCATCTGTGGAGAGAATGGACAGATGACATTTCGGGTCAGAACCCTAATTCAGATTTTTGCTGGGTCCTGACCTGAAAACTTCATCTGTCCATTCCCTCCACAGATGCTGCCTGATCCCCACTGAGTTCTTCCAACACTTTAAATTTAGTTAATAGCTGCCTCACAGCACCACAGACCTGATTTCAATCCTGGCCTCGAGTGCAGTCTATGTGGAGCTTGTACGTTCTCCCTCTGACTGCATGGGTTGCCTCCAGGTACTCCGGTTTCTTCCCACATCCCAAAGATATGCAGGTTGGTAGGTTAATTGGCCCTCTGTAAAATTGCCCCTAATTTGTAGGGAATGAATGACAATGTGGGATAACTTAAAACTAGTGTAAACTGGGTGATCGATGCATGCATTCAGTGAGCCGAAAGGCATGTTTCCATACTGTATCTTTAAACTAAAAATTAAAACAAAAATACCCAGATTTATATTAAGCAATCTGCCAAAAATTAAGATTGGTTATATGTTTTCCATATAAATATTTATACTTCCCCATGACAAATATCCTTGCAATCTCCTAAGTGAAGTTGTTTCTAAAATAATGGCTTAACAATAGTGGAATGAAAATTAATTGATCATTGACATTTTGTTCTGGTACGTCCTTTTATACAATGGAGTGATTTCCAATCTTTCATCCAATCTTTTGATGATGGTAAATTGAGATTAATTATGTTAATTAAATTGCACTCACTTTGGTTGGTGCTGCAGAGATATTTTTTATACGTAACCTTTTGAAAAGAGATTTTTGTGGTGCGTGATGGAGGACTTCTTTGCTAATATCAGTACAAGTAAGCAGTGATCCACCCCATCCAATTTCCCAGCCCCAATGAATGGTTCTCCCCCTCACCACAACATTCCTCCATGACCAAGAATGCCCTGATGCCAAGTTTGTGGAGAGCTTTCCTGTGTCAATCTGCCAATACTCAGTCAGGAAATCTAGGGTGGCACAGTGGCGCAGCGTTAGAGTCACTGCCTTACAGCGTCAGAGACCCAAGTTCAATCGTGACTATGGGTGTTGTCTGTACAGAGCTTTTACATTCTCCCCGGGACCCTGTGGGTTTGCTCCAGGTGCTTGGTTTCCTCCCACACTGCAATGACGTACAGGTTTGTAGGCTAAATGGCTTCGGTAAAATTGTAGATTGTCCCTAGTGGGTAGGATAGGGTTAGTGTACGGGGTGATCGCTGGTTGGCATGGACTCGGTGGGCCGAAGGGCCTGTTTCCACGCTGTACCTCTAAAATCTAAAGTCTAAAGAAAAGACACAGTGCTGTATTAACTCAACATGTCGGGCAGCAGCTCTGGAGATCATGGATAGGTGGTGTTTCGGGTTGGGACCCTTTTCAAACTGATTGTGAGGTGGAGGGGGGACAAAACTGGAAGATAGGAGAGGCAGGACAAAGCGTGAACATAGGTGAGGGAGTTAGGGTTTGATAGGCAGATGGTTGGACAAATCCATCATAACATAATTAACCTAATAACTCTAATCAACAAACTATTGTCTATCCATCTGCCTATGAAAAGCCCCCTTCACCTATGTTCACCTTATACCTGTCCCTCCTGTCTTCCAGCTTTCTCTCCCATTCCTCCTCCTCCCCCCCCCCCCCCCCCCCCCCCCCCCCCCCTGGCCTTACATTCAGTCTTATAGGTCCTGGCCAGAATTGTCACTTATCCATGTTCTCCAGAGATGCTGCCTGATCTGCTGAGTTACTTTGTGTCTTTTTTGTAAACTAGCATCTGCACTTCCTTATTGCTATAAACTCAGTCAGGAGTTTATGTGCATCAGCAGGGAAATTTGTGGCATTATGTGCAAGAGACAGGAATATAATGCAGGTCTATAAGACTTTAGTTAGGCTACATTTGGAGTATTGCGTGTAGTTCTGATCACCTCATTACAGGAAGGATGTGAAGGCTTTGGAGAGGGTGTAGAAGAGGTTTACCAGAATGATGTCAGGATTAGGGGGTATTAGCCACAAAGGAGTTTAGCCAAATGCATTGTTTTCTCTAGATCGCCGCGTTGAGATGAGATTTGATAGAAGTATATAAAATTATGAGAGGCATAGATAGAGTGGACAGTCAGAACCTTTTTCCAAGGATGGAGATATCAAAGACTAGAGAGCATAGCTTTAGATGAAAGGGACAAAATTAAAAGGAGATATGTGGGGAAAATGTTTTACACATAGAGTGGTGGGGGCCTGGAACACAATACAATACAATACAATACAATACAATACAATACAAATTTATTGTCATTTGAGCCTCAGTGAGACTCAAACGAAATTTCGTTTACACAGCCATACAAACAAAGACAATGTCCTACAGACATACACACAATTAAATTCACACAAACATCCATCACAGTGAACCCACTGTGATGGAAGGCAAAGTCTTTTCTCTCCCCTGTTCTCATTTCTCTCCCGATGTCCAAGCCCCAGGCGGGTGATGATAAGTCCCACGGCCATTTTAGGCCGCGCGGGGCGATTTACGGCCCCGCTCCCGGTCTGAAAGTACAAGGTTGGAACCCCCACGGGCGATGGTGAGTCCCACGGCCATGTAGCCGCGCCAGGTGATGTACGGTCCCGGTCCGGGTCGTTCCAACCCCGCGACACGGGCTGCAGAGGTCGCGTTGCGGGAGCTCCGGGAAGCGGTCTCTCTCTCCCCCCGGACCCGTGAGCTCCCGATGTCCCGGTCCACCGGACCTGCGGCTGCGTTGCTGGAGCCTCCGAGCCCCAGGAGTCGAGTCGCAGCAGCGAGTCACCACCGCTCCCCACGCTCCGAGGCCGGCCAGCCCCACGCTGCCAAGTGTGGTGGTGGAGGCTGATACAATAGTTTAGTTTAGTTTATTGTCATGTGTACCGAGGTACAGTGAAAAGCTTTTGTCGCATGCTAACCAGTCAGCGTAGAGAACTGGTACAATCGCAGTATTTAACGAGATTTTAGATCGGCACATGGATATGCAGGGAATGGAGGCTTATGATTTATATGTAGGCAGAAGAAGTTTATCCTGGCATTATGTTCAGCACAGGTGCTGTGGGCCGAAGGGCCTGTTCCTGTGCTCTACCAAGTTGGTAACAAATATCAAGTTGGACAACAATCCAAATGTTAAAATAGAACATCGTTCATAGAACATTGAATGTTTATTTTACAAAGGTTACAGTATCTTTATTTCCTCGGTCAAGTTAGAGTTCTTGTTTAAAATACCTGGTGCGTCGCTTTTATATTATCCCAATATAAACGAGTTGGTGTCTCGACTCCAATTGAGTTCCATTTTCTCGAGGCTGTGAGGGTAATAGCACAGTTCAGGTTTTTTACACAATTATTGTTCCATTTATTTATGAGCTGATAATAAAGATGATAAACTGCACACTTGCGAATTATTATATAACTGTACAAAAACAGTGGAACAGTGGGAGAAATATTATTCTGTTGTTTTACAGAAAACATTAACTTTAATGCACATCATTTGAATTATTTTTTAATAATTAGATCGTGTCTTTCTTTTTTGATTGAATTTATTGCAAGAAACAGCATGGAAACAGGCCTTTCAACCCACCATGCCGACCAGCGATCACCTGTTCACACAAGTTCTAAGGAATCCCACTTTTGCATCCACTCTCTACACACTGAGGGCAATTTAAAGAGGGCCAATTAACCTACAAACCCAGGATCACACTCCAGCTGATGAGAGGACGGTTCAATTGCCTGACAACAGCTGGGAGGAAACTATCCCTGAATCTGCAGGTATGCATTTGCAAGCTTCTGTACCTCTTGCCCGCTGAGAGAAGGGAGAAGGAGCGACCTGGCTGACTGGTCCCTCATTATGCTAGTGGCCTTACTGCGGTAGTGTGAAGTGTAGATGAAGTCAATGGAATAGAGGTCAGTAATGTGGCGATTCTCTGTGTGCTGTTCCAGACTCATGTATAGTATGATTGAATGGAGAAAAAGCATTGCACTGTATATCTGTACTCGTGCCAATAGAGACCATTGATGAATAAGCACTCTATCCACCCCCCCATTTCTTTCCTGTACCCCATATGAATGCACACCCAGTTCTCCCTCCATCTAGAATAGAGGAATCAAGAACGAAAGGACATAGGTTTAAGGTGGGAGTGGAAAGATACATGATCAAAATCTCATTTGCCTGCATGTGATCCATATCCCTCCATTCCCTGCATATTCATGTGCGTATATCATGGCCGTTATCAAATCTGCTTCCACCACCACCCCTGGCAGCACATTCTAGGCACTCACCACCCTCTATGTAAAAAAATTACCTCCCCATGTCTCCTTTAAACTTTGGCTCCCTTACCTTAAAGGTATGCTCAAGTCTTTGACATTTCTCATAATTTTACATTTTACTTTGCAAGATTTTAATCTAAATTTTCTTGCAAATGCCACAGATTTTGCTCCATATCATTGCTTCACTGGTTCAATGGTGCCTTATTTGCCACATGTGTAACTGCACAGTGCAATTATTTTTGAATACATTAAACATGCGGGTGCTGCCATTTCTTTAGTTCAGTTTAGTTCAGTTTAGTTTATTGTCACGTGTACCGAGGTACGGTGAAAAGCTTTTATTGCGTTGCGTGCTAACCAGCCAGCAGAAAGACAATACATGATTACAATCGATCCATTTACAGTGTATAGATACATGATAGGTGAATAACATTTAGTGCAAGGTAAAGCCGGCAAAGGCTGATTAAAGATAGTCTGAGTGTCATCAAAGAAGTAGATAGTAGTTCAGCACTGCTCTCTGATTGTGGTAGGATGATTCAGTTGCCTGATGACTGCTGGGAAGAAACTGTTCCTGAATCTGGAGATGCATTTACACACTTTTATACCTTTTGCCTGATGGGAGAGAGGAGAAGAGGGAGTGGCCAGGGTGCAACTCGTTCTTGATTACGCTGCTGGCCTTGCCGAGGCAGCGTGAGACATAAATGGAGTCAATAGTAGGGAGGATGTGTGATGGTTTGGGTTGCGTTCGCAATTCACTGCAATTTCTTGCACTCATGGATGGAGCTGTCCCCAAACCAAGCTGTGATGCAACCTGAGCATCTTGGCACCATCTCCAAAGTCCAAAGTCCATTTCTGGAACACCCGCGCGCTCAGCCTACTGGAGCGGCTCCCGATCCAGGTAAGCCCCTGGCTCCTGCATGGCCTCCCTCCGTCGCATTAGACTGGATCGGACCGTGAACCGACGTCCCTCCCCTTGCCTGGCCATCTTTTACATCGGTTGATTCTCCTACTGGCCCTTGCACCTCGCGTCCAAAGTCTCCAGCGGCTCTCTCCTCCTCGGATGTCCTGTGATCGGGGGACGAGCAAGGCCAGGGCAACATGATCAAAAATATGCTGTTATGGGGTGAGGTGATTGAATCATGGTAATCACCAATATGCCGATCAATATCACAGCCTCTCTCATAGTTTTGAACCTCCAGGGTCTCATTCCACTATGCCTGTTCTATGCTTATTTTTAGTCATCTGTACGCCCGCAACCATTTCAGAAGCTTCTATTGATTTGTAGAAAAGTTGAAACGTACTTTCAGTGAAATTATGAGAAAGATGTAATTCAGTGGTGGGATAAATGACAATTTAATAGCACATACACTACCCTAGAGGGTTGCTGAGTGAAATTGCCATGGAAATATGTGCAGGATCAGGTTTTGTAATATCAGATTTAAATTTAACTTTAAAGCTCTTGCAAAATTGTATGCCTGTCATATTTCAGATCCTTTGAGAGCTATTGGAAAGAAAAATGCTTGTCTTGATTCAGGTAATGACTTCTTGATTCATGTAAAACATCTGATTTCTTAAAATGATTATTTCTTCAAGTTTATTTTTATTCTGCTCTCCCTAATGACGCAACTGTGACAATTTGCCAAGGATATTGTGCTGAAAGTCACACAGCCAATTGGTCCAATTATCAATGGTTCAATGGTCCTTTATTGTCACGTGTACCGAGGTACAGTGAAATTTTGATTTACTGTACAGTCATACAAAAAAGCAACAAGATACAAAACTACATAATGATTAAACATAAACAGCCACCACAACGGTGTGTGAGAATCCCCAGGGCACACAGCATAAGCGGAGACCCACAGCCATCAGTTCAATGTCCGGGCCACACACACGCTCCCTCAGCGTGATGTGACCAGGGTTGTACCGACCGCTGTCACTCTCCCTGTCCGCCTGAACAGTCAGAAAGCCGTCCACACTCGCACCAGACTCCAGGATATTCTCAAGGCACGATGTCCCCACAAACACCGAGATCACTGAACTCAAGGCACTCCCTCTGAGTCCCCACCAACGCAGGCAGCACGTCCATTTTGTTTATCGGTGACCTCACATTCCCCACAGTGATGGAAGGCAAAACCTATACCTTTTTCCTCCTTTTCTCCTGCAGTCGGGGCAATCAAAGCATTTGAAGTCGGGGTGATAGAAGGTCCCACAGTCGGCGATCCAAGCCCCCGCAACAGGGTGATCGAGACCCCCGCGATCGGGGCAGTTGAAGCTTCTGCGGTTGGAACTCTCGAGGTCGATTCCTAACAAAGGGACCGCCAGCTCCACGATGTTAGGCCACAGTGCAGACGGAGATACCACACAGAAAAAGTTGCATCTCCACCGGGGGAAGAGAAAAAAAAGTTTCCCCCAACCATCACATAAGATACACTAAAACATACAAGTAAAATATACTAAAAACAACAAAAGAAGAAAGGGACGAGACAGGCTGTTGGTGAGGCTGCCACATACGGCGTCACCCGCTGGTCAACCCCACCTGCTGGCCAATTATCCAACTGAGAAACAAAGTGCTGGAAGAACTCACTGGGCCAAGCAGCGTCTGTGGAAGGTAAATGGACAGACGATGTTTCGGGTCGGGAACATTTTTCAGGCTATTTCCCGTGGCTCACTCTCTGAGGGTCAGTGGTTTGAGGGAGAGGATCTGGCGAGAGAGGAGGGAGGTGAAAAATCTGGAAGTTGTCTTTGAAGGCTCCAGGGATGCACCGCAAAGCCAGAACATGCCCCAAGAGACCCGGTGGCCACATGACGGAAGACCCGATGGGCCGAGGCCTGCAGGGGGGAAGATCGGAAGGGAATGGACTCATCGGAACCTTTCTTCAGACTGTTTGGAGTTGGGGGAGAAATCTGGAATAGAGAGGCGGAGGTGGGACGAAGCCTGGCAAATGATGGATGCACGTGAGGGGCGGGGTCAATAATAATAATAATAATAATAATAATAATATAATTATAACCTATATTTCAGACTCGAGGTCCAGACAAAGGACAACATTACATAAAAATGCATTGCATATTAAAAAACATCATAAAGTACATATAAAATCTTAGTATATCACTTATAAAAGCATCATAAATTATATATTAAAAAAAAATACAATACATGAATTAAAATCCAGAATAAAAAGAATGATCAATGTCCTACAACGAGACAACAATACCAGTGTCTCCACAACTGGGATTTGTTGCGTGTAGTGCTAAACCTTATGTTTGACAAGGCCACAATAATACATTTTTAGAGTCATTTATCCTGCAGATTAATTTATACATGTGATTTCTTAGGATAGCTTCTAATGTACTGACTCCTGCAGCCACAAACATGTTACTAGCATTACACCATCTAGGTTTCCTTAGCAGTGTTCTCATGGCATCATTATATGACACCTTTAGTTTCTGCATACTTGTCTTTCCATAGTTCGACCACAGGTGCGCAGTGTAGAGTGGTGTGCAGTATGCTCTAAATAGCGACATCTTCACCACAGCTGCACACGCACCAAACTTACGCAAGAGAATATTCGCCTGTACATACAGCATGCATCGTTGCCTATAAATATCTTCATCATCTGTCATTTGTTCTGTAATAAAAAGCCCTAGATAATTTACCTTATTACAGACACTAAGATTATTGTCAGACAATTTAATGGCAGATGGGTGGAGTAAGTGACAAAGGCAGGAGGTGAAAAGGGAAAATGTGAACGGTAAAGCCGGAAGGAGGGATATGTGTGGGAGGGGACAGGGGGAAGAGAAAGAGGGGATGTAGGTAAATGTGGGACTCGGAGAAAGGAGCAGGTGCGTCACAGTACTGCAGCAGTAGAGCTGCTGCCTTACAGCGCCAGAGACGTGGATTCAATCCTGACTACGGGTGCTGTCTGAATGGAATTTGTACTTTCTTCCTGTGACCACGTATGTTTTTGCTCTGGGTGCTCCGGTTTCTTCCCACGTTCCAAAGACGTATTGGTTTTTAGGTTGAAAATAGACACAAAATGCTGGAGTAACTCAGCGGGACAGGCAGCATCTCTGGAGAGAAGTAATGGGTGATGTTTTGGGTCTAGACCTTTCTTTAGTCTTCAGATCAGTCTGAAGAATGGTCTCGACCCGAAACATCACCCAATCCTTCTCTCCAGAGATGCTGCCTGTCCCACTGAGTTACTCCAGCATTTTTTGTCTATTTTTGATTTGAACCACCATCCGCAGTTCCTTCCTACAGGTTTGTAGGGTAATTCACTTCAGTAAAAAATGTAAATTGTCCACAATGTGTAAGATACTGCTAGTGTATGGGGTGATCGCTGGTCAGCGCGAACTCGGTGAGCTGAAGAGCCTGTTTCTGTGCTGTATTTGTAAAGTCTAGTCTAATGAGTGTACAAAGGAGAGGAAAGGAGATGGACTGGGGGTGGGTAGAAGAGGTGGGAGAAATGGGAGTGCACCAGGATGGGGGTGGAGAGCACGGTAAAGAAAGAAGTAGTACATGTGCAGCCTGTGATGTGAAATTCCAAAGAGAGTGATGCCATATTAATACCATGGGTTAAAGGTATCTCTGTGCATTTGGTGAAGAAACTGGGCCTGGTTGAGAGAACTGCTGCCAATCTAAGAATCAACAGCTTGAATGAAACTGAGAATGAGGTTCTACTGCAAGATTTGAAGAGCTAGACCTCGGTTCAAAATACTGAACCCCTGAGGTATTGTGTTGGGAATTGTTCGTTAAGTTACATTCGGGTTGCTACAAGGGTCAAAGCGATTAGAAAGTTGATTACATGACTGATAGAATAGTGAGCAGCAAGGGTTTTGATTCACGGAGCCGTGGTATAAATTTTGATGCAAGAGGGAATTGTTATGTTGGGAAAGAGTTCACTTAATTAGGTTTGGGACAAGTGATCAGCCGTTCTTGAAATGCTTATGTGTATTATTCTTTAACTGCATGTCATGCCAGGAATATAATGAATATAAGAGAGAGAGAACAAATAAAACATAAGCATCTTGCTTTATTTTCCATTTCTGTGTATCTACTCTGCACATATCTGCATATATCATACATAAACATCGCTCATTTACATACATTGCTATCCGCATTTCAAAAATAAATATTCACAATACTTGCAAATTTACTTTCTCTTCAGGTCTTGTCAGTTTCTTTGATCTTCTCGGAGGAACGTACATTTGGTTATTGCCCCCACTTGATATGAGAAAGATCATGGCTCAAATTTAATAGAGCTGAGTGTTATTATTTCCATAATCAGCACAGAATCAACTTCTGGAACACACTCATGATCACACAACCGTTCGATAATCCTTTGTAAATGTCTTGTAGGAATTAAATGATTTACCTGAGCACCTTCAGTTCTATTGCCTATTTTCAGAAGATATGCCTTTGTGAGGTATACTCCAACTAACACTTTCGCATCTCGTTTCCAAATGTCAGTGCCAATTGGTATTAACATTAATCTCTATAGCAATTTTAACATTTTTTATTCCGTCCCCTGAGGTAAATTTCCTTCTCTTCAAGGTTTCAAGGTCAGTTTCACTTTCACTCTCTCCTTAATAATTTTACTAAACAAAATTCAACTATGGTTGGTGCCATCTTCAAATATTATCAAACTGGAGAGGGTGTAGAGACGATTGACGAGGATGTTGCCAGGACTCAAGAAGAGGTTGGGCAGTCTAGGACTTTATTCCTTGCAGCACAGGAGGCTGAGGCATGATCTTATAGAGGTGTATAAGATCGCTATAATGCACAGAGTACTTTACCCAGAGTGGGGGAATCAAGAACCAGAGGTTAAGGTAAATGGGGAAAGATTTAATAGGGATGTAATGGGCCTGTCCCACTTAGGCGATTTTTCAGGCGACTGTATAGTTTCAAAGCTAATGTGAAACAGACACACACTGTGATGCACAGGAAGGTTGGTGCTGTAAAAAGATAGCTAAAGCACAGTGTACGGTAAGTCCTTTAAAAGAGAGGGGGGAGAGAGGGGGGAGAAAGGGGGAGAAGGAGTGGAGCCAACTTTTAAGAAGCCAGAGATATACGGCAGTGAAGCTCGCCGGACATTTGACATTACCGGTCAGTTATCCTTGGTTCTGAAAAGTACTGCTTCCCTTTTTTTATCCCAATGAGCCAAAGAAATTCACCGGTCAGCACCGGCTACAACCTACGAAAACCTCCGAGAACCTTCGACCTCATGGCAACCCATTAGGACTTCCTGACGACGCACCTACGGCACGAGAATTCTCGCTGCTCTCCATGGCGGCTTCATTCTAGCCGCCGCAAAATTTCCAACATGTTGAAAAATTCACGGCGACCATAATGAGGCCGCGACTAGTTCCCAGAATGCGGGATCTCCTCACGACAATGAAGGCGACTCCCCGGCAACCACCTGCGAACATGTGGTGACCATGTGGCGACTGCACAGTCTCCTCCAGTCGCCTATAAAGTCGCCTAAGTGGGACAGGCCCATAAGGGGCAATTTTTTTTACACAAAGAGTGGTGGGTATATGGAACGGGCCACAAGAGGAGATAGTTGCGGCAGGTACTATCATAACATTTAAGAAGTATTTGGACAGGTTCATGGACAGAATAGGTTTAGAGGGATATGGGCTAAATGCATGCAAGAGGGACTAGTATTGATGGTCAGCGTGGACTAGTTGGGTCGAAGGGCCGAAGGTTTCTTTATTGTATGATTCTATGACTCTATTACTAACCACAATAGAGTTTAATATGACCTGTTGTGGAATGTGGTCTCAGATCTGCAGATGAGGAATAGGTTTAGGTTTAGGTTGTTATGTGTACTGAGGTACAGAGAAAAACTTTGTTTTGCATACTATCCCCATTATCGGATTATTCCCTTTCATCCTGTATCTGTACACTGTGGTCAGGGCCGGCGTTAAGCCGATTTGACCGATTGCTCCAAATTGGGCCCCGCGCCTAAGCGGGGCCCCGCACTAATGTTCAGTATTTCGTACGGAAATACGAATTCTCTTTGTTAAATAAAGATTTTTTTAAATTCGCCATCCGGATATTTTTTAAACGAACATGTATAACAACTGCTGCACGGCCATCATACACAAACGATTTGTTAACTAGTGCTGTTAGCACTTCTTAACGGTAAGTACTTAACACCTTGTTATGCAATGTCATGAATCTGCATCTATCCGCATTCCTCAGTAAATGTTATAGTGTTTTGAACAAGTATTAATGACGCCGTGTTCCTTTGAATAAAATTCACGCGGCGTCATTAATACTTGTTTAAAACACAATTACATTTACTGAGGAATGTAGATCGATGACACGTTGAGAATTTCATTTAACTCACCATCATGAGTGAGGGCCCCGGACCGCGAGAAGGGGCTTCTTCCTGGTGTGCAGGTTAGTCATTCACCTACCGACCCACGTTGTGTCCAAAGATCTTATAGCGGATCTTTGGTTGTGTCTCTCTGTCTTTCGCTCACTCCCTCCCTCCCTCCCTCTTTCCCTCGCGCTCTCTCTCCCGCTCCCCATATTGTCTCTCTCTAGCTCTCCCACTCCCTCTCTATCACCCTGTCCCCTCAGCATTCCCGGAATCGTTGACGTTTTGCAGTAGACAAAAATGCTGGAGAAACCCTGCGGGTGAAGCATTCGCATGGCCCGCTGAGTTCCTCCAGCACTCTGTGTTTTTTGTTTGGCTCTGAAGTTGAAGGTGGCTCAGCGGGACGGGCAGCGGCTCTGGGGAGAGGGTTGTGTTTCTGGTCGAGACCCTTCTTCAGACAATCACAAGTACTCTCATCGACGCGAGTTCAGTTCGGTCTGAAGAAGGGTCTTCTCTCCAGAGTCGCTGCGCTGCCTGTCCTGCTGAGTTACTCCAGCTTTATGTCTATCTTCAATTTCAGAGAATTACAATTTCTCACGGGGGGCTTATAACGTCTCTAACCCCCTCTGGGACCCTCTGAACACGTCTAAACCCCCTCTAGCCCCCCTATTTCCCTCTATTCCCCTCTAAACAATTGTAAACACACCTGAACCCATCTGAAGCCCTCTAAACATCTCTAAACCGTTTAAACCCCTCTAAACTAGGAGGCTGCAAGGTGACTTGGATAGGCTGGGTGAGTGGGCAAATGCATGGGAGATGCAGTATAATGTGGATAAATGTGAGGTTATCCACTTTGGTGGCAAAAACAGGAAAGTAGACTATTATCTGAATTGTGGCCGATTAGGAAAAGGGGAGATGCAACGAGAAATGCTCACGGCAGACCAAACGTGTTAAACAGAAATTGGTCAGATATTGAGCTTTACACAGTGAGAAATCATGTGAAATTATCACTGAATTTAATTTTAAATGAATGTACCTGCATGTTATACTGTTTAGTTTGGAGATACCACCAGATAGTCTGGTTGATACAACCAGATCAGTTTGGAGATACAACCAGATTAGTTTGGAGATACAACCAGATAGTCCACTGAGTTCGCACCGACCAGCGATTTTTGTTACAGATTTGACAAATTTATTTGGCGGCCAATCACACGCTGTCTCTAGGGGGGTTGCATCCAATCACCAACCAGCTTGCCTTAAAATTCCCGAAACTACACGAAATATAAACATACATAAATTTTTACTTTTCTAGAGTAGGGGCCCCGCCATCAGTTTTCTAATTGGGCCCCGCAATTCCTAGCACCGGCCCTGACTGTGGTTCCATTGTAATGATGTCTTTCCGCTGACTGGTTAGCATGTAACAAAAGCTTTTCACTGTAACTCGGTATATGTGACAATAAACTACTGATCAGATAATGCTAAACAAAATACATTCAAGCCAAACTCAAGTCCAATAGGTAGAGCAAAGGGGAAGATACAGAATATAGTTCTCAGCATTGTAGCGCATCTGTTCCATAGACAGAGTCCATTGGGGTAGAGGTGAATCGGACAGTACTCTAGCTTATGGAAGGTTTTTTCAGAAGCTTGATAGAGGGGAAGAAGCTGTTCCTGAGTCTGGTGGTGCGCATGTTTAAGATTCTAGGATAAACCTGGTAATCAATGTCATATATCATAATCTGTAATATCTGTTCATGTACTTTTTAATAATCCTGCAGATCTTATGTAGGATGCCTGAGTGTAATTTTGATGTTTCTGCTAAGTCCAGGTTCAGTTTTCTGAGTCAGAATGCCATCAATCTTGGTTGATCAGTGTAAACAGTTACAACATTGGGATTTCTATATGCTGCTATGGTGATTCGGTAAACACTTCACCTGGCCTTTAACTCTTCAATGCTTCACATGGATACGTTTTCAAGTTCACTGTCCTCTTTGTGAGTGGGAACTTGTGTTGAATCGTTGACAGATGAATATCTTTCCCCATGACTGAGCAATCAGTTGCCATGACAATGCCATTATTGATGCATTAACCATTTTACCCTACTGCTGCCTTGAATATATTCTGCGTTTGACATTGGTGGGAAATATCAGGCACACTCAATAATCCAGCACAAATGTTAACATAGAACATAAAACAGTACAGCACAGGAACTGGACCTTTGGCCCATAATGTCTGTGTCGAACATGATGCCAAGACCAACTCTTATCTGCTTGTACATAATCCATATCCCTCCATTCCCTATGCGCCTATTCCATGTGCCTATCCTAACGTCTCTTAAACACCACTATCGTATCTGTCTCCACCACCACCCCTTGCAGCACATTCCAGGCACTCACCATCCTCTGTGTAAAAAACTTTCCTAGCACACCTCCTATCAACGTTGCGATTTCACCTTAAAGCTGTGTTCTCGAATATTTGATATTTCCATTCTGAGAAAATGATTCTGATCTTATCTATGCTTATCTAGGCCTCTCATAACTTTATATTACAGTACCTATCAGATTTCTCCGCAATCTCCGGCTTTCCAGAGAAAACAATCCAAGTTTGTCCAACCTTCCCTTGAAGTTGATATCCTTATTCCAGATCAACAAGAAGGGCCCCGACCCTTTACGTCACCTTTGCCTCGCTGAGTTTGTACCCCCTTTCCCCGCTGAGTTACTCTCCCACTTTGTGCCTTTTTTTTGTACAAAACCATCTGCAGTTCTCATAATTCTGGTAGACCTCCTCTGCACCATTTCTAAAGCTCCTTCCTGTACTGGGGCGACCAGTACTTCACACAATACTCCAAATAATCCAAATACATGGAAGAATGTTCACATTTGCAGAAAGAATTAATGCTGTGTATGGGTTCTTGCAAATTGACATCATCTATCCATGTTCTCCAAAGATGCTGCCTGACCCGCTGAGTTACTCCAGCACTTTGTGTCATTTTGTGTCTTCTTGCAAGCTGTCCACATTTGCCCTGAAATCTCTGCATTTTATAACATAAATATCACATCTATAACAATTTGATTGATGAATCCCTCTCTAATCGCACCTTTGCCTAGTTATTGTTAATTCATGAAATAGAAATGACACGCTGTTTCTTCTCCTGTGCGAGTAACATTGACAATGCTTAATGTTCAACTATTAGCATGACACAAAGGTTTTGATCAGAAAGGTCTGGGTTTATCGGCATTCTGAATTGTTGATGAATTAGTTTTATTCTGGTGACAGTGGAGGCATGGTAGAGTTACTGCCTTGCGGTGCCAGAGACTATGTGTGCTGTCTGTACAGAGTTTGCACATTCTCTCTGTGACCGCGTGAGTTTTCTCCTGTTGCTCCACTTTCGTCCCATACTCTAAAAATGTACAGGTGTGTAGATTAATTGGCTTCTGTAAATTGTAAATTGTCCCTAGTGTGTAGGATAGTGCTAATGTACGGGGTAATCGCTGGTCGACTCAGACTCGGTGAGCCAAAGGGCCTGTTTCTGCGCTGTATCTCTAAAGCACAATCCAAAGACAGTTCTGATATTTACCAAACTCAAAAGGCTGTTGGGACAAAGCTAGACTTGCTGGGACTGTATTGTCATTGTTAAATATGTGCTGACTTGTAAATATATTTGGCAGAATACACAGGGGTTTAGAGAAATTGGTCAAATTCCAAATGCATCCAGTTGTGTTTGTGTGAACAGCTTCCTCAGCTTCTTCACAGCTTTCAACTTGTGCCAAAAGTTTGTCTCCAAATCCCTTAATTCCTTACACCATGCTTGGATAAATATTCCTTCGATTGTTAGTCCATCTTGGTTTACCAAGAGATAACTGGCTATGTTTCAGGAGTTCAGGATATTTTTTTCACAATCTTTATATTTTGGAATTAATTCTACAGTTTCTGGGCACTGGTCATTGCAAAAGATCACAAGACATAGGAGCAGAATTAGGCCATTTGGGCCATTGGGTCTACTCTGCCATTCTATCGTGGGTGAGTTGTTTTTCTCTCTCAACGCTATTCTCCTGTCTTCTCCCCGTAACCTTTGGCGCCTTTACTAATCAAGAACTTATCAATCTCCACTTTTAAAGCACCCAATATCAGTAGTCCAGTGGTAGAGTTGCTGCCTAACAGCGCCAGAGACCCGGGTTCGATCCTGACTATGGGTGCTGTCTTTATGGAGTTTATAAATTCTCTCCGTGACCACGTGGGTTTTCTCCAGGTGCACCGTTTTCCTCCCACACTACAAAGACATTGAGATTTTTAGGTTAATTGGTCTCGGCAAAATTATAAATTGTTCCTAGTGTGTGGGATAGTGCAAGGCAAGTGTACGGGGTGGTAACTGGTCGGCGTGGACTCACTGTTTCCACGTTGTATCTCTAAAGTCTAATGTCTACAGCTACTGATGAATTAATTGGTACTGAGCCTTCTAATTCTAACAGAAATAGCATCAAAATTTCCAGTGACACTAATCAACTATTTAAAACCCGATGAACTGTAAATCTCCACTCTCAGCCCAATGCATAATTTGTGCCATCTGTTGCATGATTAGCTGCAAATTATTTCCAGTTGTTGTCATGATAAATCCAATGTGGCACTGGTCAGCAGAAATGTTCATCCAACTCCATGTAGATATGGCAATAGGGTTAGACATACTGTATAGGGGCGGCACAGTGACACAATGGTAGATTTGCTGCCTCACAGTGCCAGAGACCCCAGTTCGATCTTGACCTCGGGTGCTGTCTGTATGTAGTTTACAAGTTCTCCCTGTGAGACTATCTCCGGGTGCTCCGGTTTCCTCCCACATTCCAATGATGTGCAGGTTTGTCGCTTAATTGGTCTCGGTAAAATTGTAAATTGTTCCTAATGTGTGGGATAGTGAAAGTGTATGGGGTGGTAACTTGTTGCCGTCGACTCGCTGGGCCGAGGGGCCTGTTTCCGCGCAGTTTCTCTAAAGACTAATGTCGAAAGCTACTGATGAATTAATGGGCAGAGAGCCTTCTAATTGCAACAGAAATAGCATTTAGAATAATCAACTATTTGAAACCTGATGAACTGTAAATCTCCACTCTAAGCCCAATGCATAATTTGTGCCATCTGTTGCATGATTAGCTGCAACTAGTTTCCATCATCATGACAATGATGGCAATGGTCAGCAGAAAACATCATCCAAGTCCTTGTAGACATGGCAATAGGGTTGGACACATAGGGCGGCACAGTGGCATGGCGGTAGAGTTGCTGCCTCACAGCACCAGAGTCCCGGGTTCGATCCTGACCACAGATGTTGTCTGTGTGGAGTTTGCACGTTCTCCTTGTGACCGCATGGGTTTCCTCCGGGTACTGTGGTTTCTTCACACATTCTAATGACGTGCAGGTTTGCAGATTAATTGGTTTCTGTAAATTGTCCGTAGTGTGTAGGAAAGAACTACTATTTGGGTAATCATTGGTCGGCACGGGCCCGGTGGGCTGAAGACCCTGTTTCCACGCTGTATTTCTAAACTAAACTAAACTAAAGTGCTGAAGTAACTCAGCAGGTCAGGTAGATTCTTTGGAGAACAAGGATAGGTGATGTTTTGGGTTGGGACCTTTCTTTAGACACGGGATAATTGGCATAACCCTTGGGATAGATTGTTCACTAGTGCCAGAGTAAACCTACTATTGTGCATCTGTTCAAAGAGAACCAAATTTCATTGTTTTCCATTTTGTGACTGTCATTGAGTCACTGCAGCCCCATAATAAGTGAGTGATTTCACTGCACTGAGCTGCACTGCACTAAACTAAAACTAAATTAAACTAAACTAGTTTCCAGTCATTATCCTGTAATTTACTGTAGTGCTTGAGACCATCAAGAGAGCTCCCAATCCTTGTAGCCATTATGTCTACATCGTGTCCCTTTTTAAAATGACCAAGTCCTCGCCTAGGCTGAGTTGTTGTTGTATTGGTTTTTTGATTGTTACTTCATTCAGCCCCCCACCCCCCCACTGTTTAACTTTAATAGCGACAATCCATAAATCCTTTCCATGTTTGAAGCATTTTGTTTCATTTTCTTATTTATTAGCTGTTACTGACATAGTGGTACAAAAACAGGCCCTTCGGCCAACTTATCCATGCTGACCAGGATGCCCCCATCTAAACTCATCCCATTTCCCTGCAATTGTCCCAGGATTGGCTCTTAACCTTTCCTATCCATGTATCTGTCCAAGTGTCTTTTAAATGCTGTTATAGTACTCGCCTCAACCACCTCCTCGAACAGCTCATTCCATATACGCTGAGGTTTCCCCTTAGGTTCCTATTAAATCTTGTCCATTCTCACCTTAAACCTAGGTCCTCTAAGGTTTTTGATTCCCTTACCCTGGGTAAAAAATCTCTGTGCATTCACCCCATCTATTCCAAGCTTTTATTCTTTTGAGTTTCAAAATGTCAAAGACTGGAGGGCATGGATTTAAGGTGCCAGGGTTTAAAGGATGTGTGTGGGCCAAGTTTTTGATACAGAGAGTGGTGGGTGCATGGAATGAGCCGCTGGGGGTGGTGGTGGAGGCAGATATGATAGTGGCGTTTAAGAGGCTTTAGATGAGCACATGGATATGCATAGAATGGAGGGATATGACATCATGTTCGGCATGGACATGTGGGCTGAAGGGTCTGTTGCTGTGCTGTACTGTTCGATATTTCATCTTTCATGTCTACACAATTTGCAACACTTGCTGATTAAGTCCTGTAACTTCCCAAAAAAATATGCCCTGAATCTATGCATAGTTCTGACGACAAAATAGACTGCAGAAGCTGGAACCTGGAACAATAAAACAGAGCGTAGTTATGATAAGAGTCCAGAAATATTTCACTTCAAGTCAGCAAGGCATTGGGTTTAAGCTTTTCAGTGCGTGAGATGGGCCATTAATCGACAACAACTAGCGAATGGATTCTGTCTTCATAACAAATTTATAATTGATTTGGCTAGAGGCCCGAATGATCGCTGCATCCACTGCAGCCCATTCTTGCCGTCATTGAGCAGTTCATCGAACTATGTAGGATACTTAAAACCATAAGGGGAATCCAGAACATTGCTTTCAGAAACCTCAGGGCAGCAGGTCAGATGATTCAGACTTTTAATTGTATTGATTGGAAGATACAACATGGAAACAGGCCCTTCTGCTCACTGAGCCCACGCCAACTATCGATCACCTGTTCACGCTAGTTCTATGTTATCCCCACTTTCTTGTCCAATCCCTACACATTGGGGGGGGGGGGGTAATTTACAGAGGGCCGACTAACCTACAAACCCGCACGTCTTGTGAGTGGAAACCGGAGCACCCAGAGGAAACCCACGTGGTCACAGGGAGAACGTGCAAACGCCACACAGACAGCACCAGAGGTTAGGATTGAACCAGGGATCTCTAGCACTGTGATGCAGCAGCTTCACCAGCTGCACCACTGTGCCTCCCAACCTCTGGATGTTCAGTACTAATTCTGTGCAGTTTGAATTTAATGACATTTGAAACTGCAACAAGAATGTGAGAAAACCAAGTAATTTAACTGTATAATAAGGATTCCTGACTAAAGATGTTAAGAAGTGGTCTACACTTTAATTTAAACATGGAAATCACGACGATAGGGGAATATTAACTTACAAAAGCAGGCAAATTAGAATTGGTTTGGGGGCAAAATATCTTTACCTTTAGCATGGGAGTGCAGGGTGTTTCCAAGGAGGTGACATTGGGTTTAACGGAGATGTGTTCAGTTGCCGGAGGCAATCCAATGTGTTGAAATGTTTTTATTTTTTTAGTATGTTTAAAAGTGTGTTTTTAATGTTTCTTTGTGTGTTATGTGTGGGGGGTGGTGTGGGGGGGTAAGGGGGAAACCGTTTTGGCCGCCTCTTCCATGGAGAGGCGACTTTTTCAGGCCGCCTCCCCCGTGGCCTAACAGACTTTCCCGGAGACGCGCCCGGAGCTTCAGCGGCGGGCGCAGCGTAGACTCTCGGCGCAGAGCGGGTGAGACCTCGCTGGAGGGGAGCGCTCCGTTACACTGGCCCGCGGCAGCCGGCAGCCTAAAGCAGCGGTCTGCAGAACTCCAGCTGGTGCGGCGTCTACAGCCCGGGATCTCACGTTGGGGACCCGGGTGGAAGAAGCTTCCACCGCCGGCCCGCGGCCATCTTCTACCGCGGGTGCGGTATGGACTTAACATCACCCCAGGAGGGGAGCTTCGACCGCCGGCCCTGCAGACTGCGGTGCTTCCGGCTGCGGCACGGCAGGTACTTTAAAACTTTGACCGCCGGCCTGCGGCCTACACCAGCCTGAAGCCGCGGTCTCTGGTTGGGAAGAGCCGATCCTGGACTCACCTTGACTTTGACTTTGTCCCTTACCATCTGGACGCCCGCAGCAACGGCTGTGGAGGGTGGAGGTCCCGACCACGGGGGAAAATGGAGGAGGACTGGCCAAGGTCTGTGCCTTCCACCACAGTGATGAATGCTGTGGTGGATGTTTGTGTAAAATTTTAATGTGGTTGTGTTCTTTATTATTGTACCGCTGCTGGCAACCCAAATACCACCGACCTTGGTTGTGTGGCAATAAAATTATTTCTTCTTCTTCTTCTTGAAGTTGGAGATTTCCTAATTACTGGTGGGTGGATACTTATTGCTGCAATTAACCTGCCTGGGAAATGTTAATGGGGTATTTTTAATTGTGTTTTAACTTGGATCCAAATTGTATTCGAGAAATATGGGTTTAGTGCATCTTGAAACGCTGGCCATGTCAATGGAAGCGAATCTTAGCCGTGATTCAGATGGGATTTAAACGGCAGTGTCCAATTTGATTAAACCAGCTGTCATATCAGTCGCTGCTTCCAAATGGTTTGCTTTAAAGCAGATTCCTCAGTTTGATCGTGTCCTGGCTTCAATAGAAACGGAGGCGGGCAGCTGAGAACACTCCCCATTATCACAAAATCCACATCAAGGATGGAATGGTTTAACAGTGTTCTGAATGGTCGATGAATGGGTTTTGTTTCAGCAACATTTCTGATGCTTCCTGCTCTCAAGAAAGTTTGGACAAAGCTAGACTTGCTTGGAATAATACAAAGTAAGCCATAGGGAGATAAAACAGTATGTTAGGGTTAGGGTTATATTTAAGTTTATTATTATTGTCATGTGTACTGAGGTACAGTGAAAAGATATTTTGCATGCTATCCAAACAGATTACGTCACCCATTCTTTTTCTCCTGACCCACTGAGTTATTCCAGCATTTTGTGTCTGTTTTCAGATATACCAGACATAGATACAATTTATTCTCAGGAAAAAAGGTTATACCTTTGGAAAGGAGTTGAGGAGGAACTGCTTTATCCAGAGGGTGATGAATGTGGAATTCATTGCCACAGACCGCTGTGGAGGCCAAGTTGTGGGTATTTTTAAAGCAGAGTTTCCTGATTAGTCAACATGTGAAATGTTATGGTGGGAAGGCTGAAGAATGGAGTTGAGAAGGAAAGATTGATTATAAGGTCATAAGTTAAAGGAGCAGAAATCAGTCATAGTTGAATGGCAACCTGATGGGCTGAATGGCCTACTTCTACACCTATGACATGAACTTATGAACTTGCGTACAATCAATTGAAACTCAAGTACAACAGGTAGAGCAAAGGGGAAGTACAGAGCGCAGAATATAGTTCTCAGCATCAGTTCCATAGACAAAGTCCAATGTCCGCAATGGGGTAGAGATAAATTGAACAGTACCCTAGCTTAGGGAAGGACCATTCAGAAGCCTGATAAATGAGGGGAAGAAGCTGTCCCTCAGTCTGGTGGAGCACACTTCCGAGCTTCTGTACCATCTGCTGGACAGGGGCAGAGAGAAGAAGAAATGACCGGAGTGGGACAATTCTTTGATTATGTTGGCTGCTTTTCCAAGGCAGCGTGGTCTAGCTGGAGTCAATGTTGGGGAGTCTGGTCTGTGTGATGGACCGGACTACATCTACAACTCTCAGCAAATTTGTGCGATAAGAAATGTTTATTCCCGGGTGAGCTAGGATGAGTGGTGGGGGAGGGAGACGCAGACCATACTCCCCACCATTGACTCCATCTTCATGGTGCCTCAGGAACGCAACCAACCTTACACAGCTCAGACAGATTCAGAAGATGCATTTCATTGAGAAAATGAATGAGCGAACATTAGCGGACAACACATTGCATACTGGCTCTGGTGTGGGTGATAAGTGATGACCACGAAATTAAGATATTTCGATCCTCATTTTGCCATCAGTTCTCCTGGGGCCAGCACCATATCATGAAGAAGGGTCTTACCCTGAAACATGAAAAGGGATTTGGGCCAAACATGGGCAGGTGGGACTAGTGTAGATGGGGCGTATTGGTCAGCACGGGCAAGTTGGGTCGAAGGGCCTGTTTCCACTCAGTTCCTCCAGCACTTTGTGTTTAGTTCAATATTTCAGCATCTGCAGTTCCTTGTGTCACCATATCATGTCTACCATTCTACTGCAGACCAACTTGGTGAAGGGCATTTCTGCCTTGCAAACTCATAGATAAGTTATCTAGCATAGAACATAGGACATACAACAGTACATCACAAAACCAGGTCCTTTGGCCCACAATGTCTTCCAAAAATGATGCCAAGACCAACCGTTCATCTAGCAGCATATAATCAATATCCCTTTATCCCTGCATATCCATGTCATAGAGTCTGAGAGTCATACAGTGTTTAAACATGCCCTTTGGCCCAACTTGCCCACATGGACCAACATGTCCTATCTGCCCTGGACTTGGCCAATATCTCTCTAAACTCATCCTATCCATGTACCTGTCTAAATGTTTCTTAAATGTTGTGATAGTACCTGCCACAGCTACTTCCTCTGGCAGCTCATCCCACACACCCACCACCCTTTGTGTAAAAAGGTTACCCTCAGATTCCTATTAAATATTTCCCCCCTCACCTTAAACCTATGTCCTCTGATTCTCGATTTCCTTACTCTGTGCAAGAGACTATGTGTGTTTACTCGATCTATTCCTCTCACAATTTTGTACACCTCCATAAGATCCACCATGCACTATCCTATGGACAATTTACAATTTACAGAAATCAATTAACCTACAACCATGTACATCTTTGGATGTGGGAGGAATCTGGAACACCCGGAGAAAACCTGCGCAGTCACAGGGAGAACATAGAAACTCCATACAAACAGCACATGTAGGCAGATTCGAACCCGGGTCACTGGCGCTGTCAGGCAGCAACTATACCGCTGCGCCACTGTGCCGCTCTTAGAGGACTGTAGCTCCTAAGGTGGAACATTCACAGCTGAACTTGTTACCAAAGTCTGCCGAGAGCCTTAGAGTCATGCCTAAGGAAACAGGCCTCATGGCCCAACTTGTCCGTACTGACCAAGATGCCCCATCTAAGCTAGTTCCATTTCACCGTGTTTGGCCCTTAAATTATTTTTATCCATGTACCTATGTTTTTGCTGAGGAACTACTGTGGCAACTTTTTCGCTCAGAAGCTTATAAATTTTAAATAAACCAGATGAAAAAGAAAACAACTAACACTTTAAAGTATTCCTTGAAGAGTACATATCTGAGGTGCTACATACATTCAGGTTTGTGGTGGAGCAACTTCATAAGTTTAGGGGCCTCTGTGGAATTACCCTTGCAATGTCCTTGATGTAGGCTTCGAGAGCCTGGAAAATAAAATAAATGGGATTTAATTTACTTGTGGGAGAATCACAATCGTCTTTTTGAAATGAGGGCAGCATATTTATGTCAGAGATATTTGTAATAATGTCAGCAGATATCTATCTGTGGGCTACCTATCTCTCCAGCTCCGTTTGAATCTTTTGTCAAGACTTTGTCATCACATCATCCTCCAGTGTAGGCATGTCTTGTGCCATGTGTGAGAAATAAACTTAAGAAGAAGTGTCAGGACCTAGAGTCATAGAGTCAAACAGCATGGAAACAGGCCCTTCGACCCAACTTCCCATGCCAACCATGATGCCCCATCTACACTAGTTTGGCCCATATCCCTCTTCATATTTCCCAGAGATCCTGCCTGACCCGCTGAGCATTCCTCCAGCATTTTGTGTCTTTCTTTTTGTAAACCAGCATCTGCAGTTCCTCATGCCTCCAGTTTGTTTCTCCCTTGGGTCTTGTGCTGTATCTACAAGGGGTGAGAGAAGACACCTGTGAGGAAGTGAAGGTGAACTCTGCATCTATTGTTTGCTGTGAGATAACATAACAAAATTTACAAGATACATTTATTTGTTACATGTGCCAGATGGCACAGTGAAATGAGATTACCATACAGCCATATAATAAAATTAAAGAACACAATACACGATAGAATTCAACATAAAAACATTCCCACACAGCAGAATCAAATTTTCCCACTGTGAGGGAAGGCACCAAAGTCAGTCTTAGAAGCAGAGATAAGCAATTCAGGTTTAATATTACATTTATTATTATTCCAGCATCACATGTTTGTTTTGCGTGCTATCCAATCAAATCAATGCTATACATAAATACATTAGGCCAAACACAAGTACAATAGGTAGAGTTAAGGGGAAGATATAGAGTACAGAAGAGAGTTCTCAGCATTGTAGCGCACCAATCTTGAGACTGGTTTTTGAGGTCAGCAGTGAGGTGAGTCAAGGAACCACAGGTTCTGCCACAGATAGACACAAGGAACTGCAGATGCTGGAATCTTGAGGCTAAATCACATAATGAATTCTCCAATTTTAGGTAACTAACCGACAACATCCCTTCCTCTTTATTCTCCCTTCTCTATTTCCCGTGACCCATCTCATTGCACGACCATCTCTCCATTCTCTATCCATTCCCCTTCCACCTACACCCTTTCCTCGGGCCTCACAATTTAGGACTCTTCGCTCTTTATCTGCCACCCTTTTGTCTCCTTTTCATCCACCAATCTGCCTACCCTGCCCTTCCTCACCTGTATGCACTTATCACTTGAGACACAAAATGCTAGTGTAAATCAGTGGGACATGTAGCATCGCTGGAGAGAAGGAATGGGTGAAATTTCTTCAGACCGAGTCAGGGGAGAGGGGGACACAGACATATGGAAGGTTAATTTTGTAAGGCAAATGAAACTTTTACGCTACTCGTAATTTACTTCAACTTTATTTAAGCTTTAAGCAACTCATTTCTGTAATACATAACTTCAAAGCGTCTGGAAAATATCACTGATTCCGCAGGCCTCGCCGGCCCGAGACCTCGCACATGCGCACACTCTGGAAAAGCCCCGCACATGCGCACATTTCATTCTCCCCTCCTATTTATAAGTTGAGACGGTCTGGAGGTTTAGTACGTCTTGATGACCGTCGCAGCACTGGAGCATCAGGAGATAATGGTGTTTCAATAGCTGGTGGTACATATATTGCTTGGTTATCAACTTCACTCATATTGTTATTTACATTTTCAATTTTAGAATTACTTATCAAAGTTTCCATAGGGAATGATTGGAGTGTTGAAGTAAGTTCTCAGTTAATATTATCAAGGAGTGATGGAGCTGATGGAGAAGGTGGACATGGTGCAAGGTCACGAAGTGAGACAGTTGACTGACGTCCATCCTGATACTTGGTTGTTGCATTAGAAGGGTTGACATCAATCAGTTCAACTTCACCAACAAAAGGCTCATTCTTATTTGATCGGACATAACGACGAAACAACACAGGCCCAGGGCTAGTCAACCGTGATGGCAGAGAAGGACCACTAGAAGAACGCCATTTGAAGTTAAAGAACCGCTCATGTGGAGCAGTATTGGTCGCAGTTGACAGTAGAGATCTGATGGAGTGTAATGCATCTGGTAGAACACATTCCCACTGCTGATCTGATATGTCATTTGACTTTGAAGCGAGTTTCACTGCTTTCCAAATGATTCCGTTATACCTCTCAACCTGACCATTTCAAATAGGATGATATGGTGTTGTTTTACTTGTTGCAATTCCTCTATTAGAAAGATGGTCTTTTAAGTCTTTTGACACGAATGAGGTGCCCCTATTTGAATGTATGTAACTTGGAAATCCACAGAATGCAAACAGTTGATCTAAACATTTGATAACCGTAGCAGCTGACATATTTGGACAAGGAAAGGAAAATGGAAACCTTGAATATTCATCAACTATGATAAATATATAAACATTTCGAGAGAAGGATGGTAAAGACCCTTTGAAGCCAATACTCAAATGTTCCATAGGTTGAGTAGCTTTGATCAATCTTCCTTCTTCAGGATGGAAGAACCTTGGTTTTAATTCAGCACAGATTCTACATGAAGCACACATCATCTTCACATCTTCTGTAGAGAAAGGTAAGTTTTTGGAATGGACATAGTGTAACATACGAGTGACTTCAGGATGACACAGCCCATTGTGAAGATCATTGAGTGCAGAAGAATGAACAGAGACACAACATTCTCGTTAATGCATCCGGAGCAACATTATCCTTACCAGGGCGATACTCAATTGAATAAATATATGCAGATAATTCAATCCTCCATTCATGAATTTTACTGTTTTTAATCTTCGTTTGTTTCCGATTATCCAGCATGAAAGCTACTGAACGCTGATCTGTTATCAAAGTGAAGTGCTGGCGAGCAAGGAAATGACTCCATTTCCTCACTGCTTCAGTAATTGCTGTAGCTTCCTTTTCGACGGATGGGTAGTGCAATTCACTACCTTAGAGAGTACGAGACATGAAAGCCACCGGTCCTCCTCCTTGATTTAATGTTGCTGATACTGCTGAATCAGAGGCATCACATTCAACAACAAAGGGGAGATCCTCATCAATGGCGTGTAATGTCGCAGATTCCAATTGTTTCTTTAAAGGCACCAATTGCTGTAGAGTCAAGGGGGAAAGATTTTGCTCGAATCAAAGGTTGAATTTTGTGAGAAAAATTTGGTATCCATTTAGCATAATATGCAAACATACCAAGAACCCTTCGTAGAGAGTTGAATGTAGCTTGAACAGGTATCTCTTGGAGTGGGCGGAGTCTTTCTGGATCAGGCTTGATTATATCATTTCCAACCCAATAACCAAGAATATTAATTGATGACTGATGTCATTGACTTAGCCTCATTTAATGTTAGATTTTTAGAATGTACAATTTCTAAAAACCGTTGTACATTTTCGTCAAGTTCAGCTTGGTCTTTTCCGGCAATCGTTATATTATCAAGAAAGCGGCAAGTATCTTTAAGGTTTTCCTGTTCGACAAGTTTGTCCATCTCTCTCTGAAAAACAGCCACACCATTAGTTACACCAAAAGGAACTCTGCAGTAGTGGTATAATTTCCCATTTGCTTCAAACGCAGTGTATTTCTTCTCCGATTCTTTCAAAGGAATTTGGTAGTAAGCACTTTTAGGGCAAAAGTAGAGAATGTCTTATGCTAATGTATTGATAATCTCTTCAATCTGTGAACTGGTTTACAGTTTGAGAGTAATCAATGCAGAGTCTCTTTCTATGTCTCTCCAAGGGGTCCTTAACCACGACAACTTGTGCCCTCCAAGGGGAAGAGCTGGGTTCTATGAGACCTTCTCGTAAAAGATTAGTTACTTCTGTGTTGATAAAGATTCTGTCATCTTTACTAAAATGTCTTGATTTTGCAGCAATTGTTTGCACTTAGAGGATAAATTAGTGAATAATGAAGGACAGTCAACAGATGCAGCAGAAAAAACACACAATACTGGTGGCTTTGACAATACAAGATCAAACAAGATCAGGCATTGTTCCTTCATACATTATTTGAAGTGATCTAAGCTGTTTTTGAAAATCCTGACCTAGAATTATATCGCTACACAAATCTTTCAAAATACCAAGACATACAGATTTATGACTAGTTTTGTTCAGAATAAAGTCTACAATACAAGATCCAATAATTTGAGCATTGAGAGTTGTCAGAGCCATTGAGATTTCTCTATTTGAAGGAATTATAGTTAGATTTAGTCGAGACACTTGTTCACTTATAAAACTTTCTGAACTGCCAGAATCAAGTAGTACATTAAGTGTATGGCTATTGATGGATACCGTTGTAGCTGCATGAGACAAGCTCTGTGAAAATGCAGCTGTAATTGCACATAAAGAAGGCATATACATGGCAGCAGACACACTTTTAGTAGTTGCTTTGGACTTGCATATTCTAGAATAATGTCCCTTCTTGACACAACTATTACAAGTTGCCTCTTGAGCAGGACATATCTCTCTATTATGAATATTACCCCCCGCAAAAGTAACACTTCCTTTTTGAATAAGTATATGCTACAGCAAGGGCACATTTATCAGTAGAAATTGTTTCAGCTTGCTCCATATTAGTACTTGGGTGAGATTCTTTTGTAGTAGTTGCAGCAGAATACACTTTAATGAGCCATAAGCATCTGAATTTTTCTGAGCCAAGTCTAATGAGTAAGCTTGATTGTAAGCTGACTGTAAATCCAAGATTTTGTTTTCTAATACTCTCTGTCGTATTAAAGGCGATGCCAAACGATTGATAACAGAGTCTTGAATAAGTTCTTGTCGATATTGATCAGCTGTAACTGCTAAGTCTTTGACGTTCTTGTAAAAATTCATCAAGTGACTCATCAGATTTTTGTTTACGAGTTGCAAGGAGGTGTCGAGCAAATATTACGTTGGGTGTCTTAACGAAGAGTCTGCTTCGTACATAAATAGCAGAATCATGTTGTACATTCCTGTATGTAATCATATACATCATAAGAGACGGAGATTATTAATATCCTGAATTCTGGTGCATTGTCGCCACACTCATCAAAGAAGTTATTCAGTGTATGAAGCAAGTGCTTCCATTCCTTTGCAGCAGTAGGTGAGTTGGGATCCAGATCCAAGTGTTGTGGTTTCAATAGTTTCCCCATCTCGATGCCACACTGCTTAACTTCTGAGATTGTGTTGTTTCGATTGTTGTGAGGCAAATGAAACTTTTACTCAACTCGTAATTTACTTTAACTTAAAGCAACTCATTTCTGTAAAACATAACTTCAAAGCGTCTGGAAAATATTACCGATCCCGCAGGCCTCGCCAGCCTGAGACCCCGCACATGCGCACACTCTGGAAAAGCCCCGCACAGGCGCACACTTCAGGTAATGCTTGAAAACAAGACATCAAAGGGGACGTAGATCAAGGAAAATGTGGAATAGATCATTGTTAGCTCGGGGAACATGACAACGAAGCATACAAAGATAACATTTTAACCAGGAAGACAGTTGGACTGGTCGGAGAACTAGGATGGTGGAGAGATGGAGGGAGAAAGAAGTTAGATAAGTCGACATTCATACCGCTGGGTTGTAAGCTGCCCAAGTGAAATATGAGGTGCTTTTCCTCCAATTTGCATCAGACCTCACTCTGACAGTGGAGGAGGCCCAGCACAGAAAGGTCAGTATGGGAATTGGAAGGGGAGTTAAAGTGTTTAGCAACCAGGAGATCATGTAAGTTGAGGCAGACTGAGCAGAGGCGTTCATCAAAACGATCACCGAGCCTGCACTTGGTCAGTCCAATATATAGGAGTCTGTACCTGGAACAGCGGATGCAGTAGATGAGGTTGGAGGAGGTGCATGTGATCCTCTGCCTCACCTGAAAGGACAGTCAGGGTCCTTGGACGGAGTCGAGGGAGGAGGTATAGGGACAGGTGTTGCATTTGGGAATGTACCTGGGGAGGGAGTGGTTTGGGTGGGAAGGGATAAGCTAACCAGAGAGTTGCGGAGGGAACGGTCTCTGCAGAAATCGGAAAGGGGTGGAGATGGGAAGATGTGGCTAGTGGTGGGATTCCATTGGAGGTGGTGAAAATGTCAGAAGTTTATGTGCTGTATGCGACGGCTGTTAGGGTGAAAGTCAGTTGGCTGGCCTTGTCCCGGTTTCACCTCTCTTACCCAGCTTTTTGCCCCCACCCCCCCTACCCTCCGCTGCCCCCCCCACAACAATCAGTCTGAGAAAGGGCGGCACAGTGGTGCAGTGGTAGAATTACTGCCTTACCGTGCCAGAGACCTGGATTCGATCCTGACTGCAGGGGACGACTGTATGGAATTTGCACATTCTTCCTGTGACCGCGTGTGTTTTCTTCAGGTCCTCCGGTTTCCTCTCACACTCCAAAGACATGCCAGTTTGTAGGCTTCCATAAAAACTTTACCCTAGTGTGTAGGATGGAACTAGTGTATGGGATGATCGCTGGTCGGCACGGACTCAGTGCGTCGAAGGGCCTGTTTCCACGATGTATCTCCAAACCAAACTACAGGGTCCCGACCCGAAACATTGCCTATCCATATCCACGTTCTCCAGAGATGCTGCCTGACCCCTAGAGTTACTCCAGCACTGCGCGAGACTCCAGCATCTGCATTTCTTTGCATCTCCAATGTCCGTATGTTGTCTGCCCTTTGAATCCAGAGACCGCTATCTGATTTTTCATCAGGGCCAGTGTGTAACTGAAATGTAACACTAGCAATCAAAATTGATTGAATCGATTTGAGAATGTCGAGTCAGCGTTCAGTTGATGGCTAGTTTTCCTCCCCCCCCCCCCCCCCCCCCCCCCCCCCACATAATCCGACTTCCCATGTGGACACAGAGACCTGCAGATGCTGGTTTACAAAAAAATGTATAAAGTGCTGGAGTAACTCAACAGGCCAAGCAGCATCTCTGGAGAATGTGGATAGGTGACAATTCCGATTGGGACCATTCTTCAGACTGATTGCAGTTGGGGTGGGGGGAGGAGCGGGAAGCTGGAAGAGAGGCAGAGGCAGGACAAAGTCAGATGAATGATAAGTGGATACAGATGGTGGTGGATTTTTGATTTGCTGATGTTTGGACGAAGGCCAGAGATGAAAAAGCAAAGTATAAGATAGTGGTGATGATTAAAAAGGTGAGAAATGTGAAGACAGAGGAAGGGATATAGGTGGAAAGGGGGGAGATTGTGGGAGGAGAAAGGGAGAAATGGGTGTGCATCCAATTGGGGCACAGGGAAGGGAGGAGGGCGTTTGTAGATTAGTTACCTAAAATTGGAGACTTCAATGTTCATACCATTGGGATCTTCAGAAGAGTATTCACCAGAAGAAGGGTCCTGATCCAAAACCTCACCTAAATGTGGCCTCACCAATGCCTTCTACAAATGTAACATAACTTATATACACAATATAGAAACAAGGAACTGCAGATGCTGGTTTACAAGAAAATACACAATGCATTGGAGTAGCTCATTGGGCCAGGCGGCATCAATGGAGAACATGAATAGGTGACATTTCAGGTTCTGGATAAACTCCTACCCGCATTCTTCAGGGATACTGCCTGATCCACTGAGTTACTCCAGCATTTTGTGTCTTTTTTCCCCATTGTGGAAGCTGCCTTCAAATTAATAAGAGGCTTTTGTCGGAGTATTGGTCATTACCTGACACTTACTATGTTGAGAAGGGTCTCGTCCCGAACCTTCACCTATCGATTTTCTCGAGAGGTGCTACCTGACCCGTTGAGCTACTCCAGAGCTTTGTGTCTATCTTACTAGGTTGATTTTTGAAGGGTGAGGGGGTGGAACCTCATTGAACCTTACCAAATAGTGAAAGACTTGGATAGAGTGAATGCGGAGAGCATGTTTCCACCAGTGGGAGCGTCTAGGACCAAAGGCCTCAGAATAAAAAGATGTACCTTTAGAAAATAATTTCCTGAATCATAGGGTGGTGAATCTGTGTAATTTTACATCGGAGTCACGTGAGTGATGATGTGAAGAACCCCACCATGACGCATGTGTGTCATATCGCTTTCACGCTTGCGAAACGACAGGCGGGGGGGAGCGTTTCCCGCAGCGGTAAGTTTGAAACCGCGACCTGCAGGTAAGTGATTTATTCTGCGGTAGTTTTTGTCCCTGCGCTGTTTTTACACAGGGGGGGAAGCTGGACAAAATAGTGTCCACAAGTGCTGCGAGTAAAGCTGGCTGGGGAGGACCGCGAAGTTGCGGGAGCCAGTAGCAGATGAAGGCACAAGCCCCGTAAGGGATCAGCTGTGCCGACTTTTGGTCCCGCGCCGGCCAGAACACCACGGCCGGGCGGGAGACTATTCAAATGGGGCCGTCGACTTTTTGGACAAGTCGAAAACGTCAGGAGATGGGGTGGAACGACGTTCCCCCGTAGCGACAATTTTAACTTGGACCTGCAGGTAAGAGCTGCAGTCTTTTTGTGTTTTTACCATGCTAATTACAGGTGGAGAAACCAACGAGCTGCGACAAAGCTGGTGGGCTAGATGGGATCAGCTGTGCCCGATGTCGCCTCCGCACCGGCCAGATCCACTCCACGGCAGTAAGGACAAAGCTGGTGAGGGAGGACCGCGGAGCAGCGGGCAGCCAGCAGCAGCCAGCGGCACTCGGATCACCGATAGTGGGATCAGCTGTGCCCGATGTCGCTTCCGCACCGGCCAGATCCACGCAGCCGGGCGGAAAGGCTAGACACAAAAACAAACAAGGTCGTGGACTCAGAGGAGTCCGACTTTGAACAACCGCGGGCGGCCAGCGACCGAGAGCGCTGGAGCCGGATGGAGCGGTGTGTGGAGCATTTGCTCCAATGTGACAGACTCCGGGAGATGGAGTCGGGTCACTGTGGGCCCTATGATAAACCCACAGCAGTACCTCTTGAAGGGCTGCACAGTGCTTCTACCTCATCAGAGGGGAGCACTGCGGGTCAGTTCTGGGCTGACCTGGAAGAGGGGTCCGCAGAAGGAAAGACAAGTGTGCAAGGGGTGCAGGAACAAGAGAACCTACTGGACTAATAAAATGGACTCCAACAAACACTACAGCCAAAGACAGCACCCCTACGCACCCACCAGCAGAACTGGTGAAAGCTCAAAGGCCCGGTATTCAAAACATGAGTCTTTTTAGGCCATGGCCCAGGCCGGCCTTCTTGGAAGATGCGGGGACCTCCAACACCAACCAAACCGAAAATCCAGACACCAGCGCAACAACAGCAGCGAAGAACCTACAAAAATAAGTAAACCTGCCACTGGTAACTATGGAGGTAGGTGGGTCTGGTTCCCTACAAAATACAGAGAGCATGGAGGTTGGGGGGAGACTACACTCTTTTCTGAATGCATGGAGCATGTTAACAACCGATACTTACATCTTAAGCAGTATCCAGGGATATACAATAGAGTTTATACACAAGTACAGCCCTCCAGTTCAACATATACCGAACCGAATGTTCGTGCTTTCTGATAAAGAAAAATCAAAAGCGCAAGCTGAACTGGAGCGGCTTTACATAAAAGGTGTAATTGAGAAAACTCAACACGAACCATTAGAATTCGTGTCCAATATATTTATCAAAAACAAAAAAGATGGTGGGTGTCGCATCACCATAGATCTGACAAAATGGATACCTTTGTTACTGCTAAACAATTAATTTCCGAAGGTTACTTCATGGCCAGCATCGATTTAAAAGATGCTTACTATTCAGTGCCTATACGAGGTGACCACAGATGTTACTTAAAATTCAACTGGATGGGCAACTCTGGCAGTATAAAGCACTGCCAAATGGGTCATCAGCCCCAGGCTGTTCACAAAAATTTTGAAACCAGCCCTAGCGTTTCTACAGAAACGTAAACACATGGTCATGGCATATTTAGATGACATACTCATTGTGGGCAAAACTTTGGAATTGGCCAAACAAACTGTAACAGCCACAAAACAGTTATTTGAAAAACTGGGATTTATTATCCATCCAGTTAAATCTAAACTAACACCTTCCTCTACTATGGACTATTTGGGGGTTTCACCATTGACTCAGTTCACATGTCGGTGACTCTGCCTAAGGGAAAGGCTAGAGATTTAATAGAGGCTTGCATAACCTCATTGACATCAGCAAACCATCCATCAGATTGGTAGCAAAAGTAATTGGCAAATGGTGGTTGCCTTTCCAGCCACACAATTTAGACCGCTACATTACCAAAACTTACAGAGAGCAAAAATACAAGCACTCTAAATTAATGCAGGTCACTTTGACAGACCTATGAAACTACCAATCAAGCTAAAATGGAATAAAATGGTGGATAGATAACATCTGGCTTTGTTCCAATCCAATCATTGTCAGTAACCTTTCCATGGTACTACAAACTGATGCCAGTGCACTTGGGTGGGGAGCCACCAATACCATCACCAGCTGTGGAGGTAGATGGACTGCTCAGGAGACATCATTATTACTCACACTGGGCATAAACTACCTGGAAATGTTGGGTGCATTCCATGGCCTAAAGTCATATTGTACTGGATCATATCACCAGCATGTTAGACTGCAGATAGACAATACCACCATGGTAGCATACATTAACCACATGGGTGGAAACAAATCGACATCATGTGACAATCTGGCTAATACAATTTGGCAATGGTGTATCCAGAGAGATATTTGGATATCAGCCACTTACCTACCAGGAAGACTAAATTTAGTGGCAGACACCAGGTCACGCAAATTTAATGAAAACACCGAATGGATGTTGAATAAAAAAGTATTTGCTGATATTACAGCAAAATATGGAACACCAGATATCGATCTATTCGTATCCAGACTTAACCACCAGTTATCAAATTATGTTTCATGGGAACCAGACCCTGGGGCAGCGGCGACAGATGCATTTTCGCTGCATTGGGGGGGAAATTGTTTATTTACGCATTCCCTCCTTCCTGCCTCATCAGTCGGGTATTAAGGAAAATACAACAAGACTCTGCGTCTGGTATTGGTAGTACCCGATTGGCCTACTCAACCATGGTTCCCAGTGGTATTAAACATGGTATTAGAACCATGTATCACCATCCCACATAGACCAGATTTATTGCTACATCCCGTAACAAGGGATAGCCACCCATGCCATAAACATTTGAACTTATTAATTTGTAGAGTTTTAAAAACACCTCTACTACAACTGGGACTGACGGACCGAACAGTGAACATGATCTCGGCGGCCCAAAGACATTCAACCAAAAAACAGTATCTGGTCTATATCAGGAAGTGGGCGATGCACTGCCATAAAAACAACATCACCTACAGAGACATGAACATCCCGTCTGTTCTGGAATATCTGGCAGGCCTCCACTATGATGAGGGGCTCAGTTACAGTGCCATCAACTGCGCCAGAAGTGCCCTATCGACTTACCTATGGCAGGGGACAGAGCGTTACTCTGTTGGGACTCACCCACTGGTAACAAAACTTATGAGGGGAATTTTTAATACTAATCCCCCAAGAACCAGGTACTCCCAAATATGGATGTAAGTATTATCCTGAAGATGCTCAGGAATTGGTCTCCAGCAACAGCTCTGTCCCTACACAGACTGACATTAAAAACAGTCATGCTAATGGCATTGGTCACGGCACAGAGGGTACAGTCACTGCATAAACTAAGACTGGACAACATGACTTCCTCAACAGAAAATATTACGTTTCATATCTATGAGTTAGTAAGCAGAACAGACAGGGATCAGCAGGCCTCAATATACAATTTAGGTCATACACAAACAGATGACCATCTGTGTATAATAAGACATCTGTCGTTATACATGGAGAAAACGAAAATCCTAAGAGGCAATGAGAAGGCACTTTTTGGTCAGCCACTAGCAACCACACAAAAGAGTGACGGTCCAGACCATCTCAAGATGGCTGAAACAGGTGCTAACACAGGCTGGGGTGGATACTAATATTTTAAAATCTCATTCCACCAGGGCTGCAGCTACATCGGCAGCGATACAGTTGGATGTACCAATGGACATTCCAATTATTTTACAATAAACCAGTAATGAAACCTGGAACGTTTGCAGAAACAAATTTAAGTTCTGTAAATTAATTTAAACCCATAAAAAGGGGTTATAAATTTGTGTTAATAAATTTTATTATTTCAATGTCGAATTCATGTCCAAATTATGTTAACACAATTCCTCCTACAGTCATCAAGGCAGACGTGATGCATGGACTCGTTTCCACGGCATGAAATCACAGAGCTTTAAAATCTTCACGTAGTCACTCACATGACTCCGAAGTAAAATAGTAAGATTAAACGAGAACTTACCAGTTTGAAGTTTGATCTGTATTTTATGAGGAGTTACGATGAGGGATTACGTGCCCTCCGCTCCCACCCTTGATCATATACTTAACTGGTATCTCTTCTCTAATCTTACTATGTTTAGTCATTACAGTTATCTGTGATTTCACACCGCTGCTTTGAAGAATGACACGCATGCGTCGTGGCGGGGTTCTTCACGTAATCCCTCATCGTAACTCCTCATAAAATACAGATCAAACTTCAAACTGGTAAGTTCTTGTTTAGTCTTACTATTAATTGCCACAGACGGCTGTGGAGGTCAAGTCAATAGATATCCATAAGGCAGAGTTTGACAAATTCTTGATTAGTGAGGGTGTCAGGGGTTAAGGGGAGAAGGCAGGAGAATGGGGTTGAGAAGGAAAGATAGATTAGCCATGATTGAATGGCAGAGTAGACTTGATGGGCCAAATGGCCTAGTTCAGCTCCTAGAACTTATGAACATGAACTATTTGATCTCATCCACCGTAGAGTAGAGAGTAAAATTCCTCACAGAGTCCCGAGGAGAAATATCAACCAAAGTGGGCCATGCTTTTAATGTCAGGCCATGTTGACAATCTCGCTGCTCCTTCCGAACGGAAGTCAGCAATGTTTTCGGCTTTCTGACTGCCAGATATTTGGAGATCAACAAAGGACTGCTGACTTGTCACCGCGGTTGGCAGACACTAAGATCACTTCAGTATCTTCTGAACAACAGCAGCTTGATATTGCTATTGAGCTGATCAGTTGCCACAAGTGAAAACCGAGGGGAATCTTCATTGTGTTTTTGTTTGCAAGCTTTCAATACCTCCAAAATTCGATTGTAATAAAAACATTTGAAGGATGTGCTGTTTAAGGAATAT
The DNA here is from genome assembly GCF_010909765.2 of Amblyraja radiata. NCBI lineage: Eukaryota > Metazoa > Chordata > Chondrichthyes > Rajiformes > Rajidae > Amblyraja > Amblyraja radiata. The sequence goes on along the minus strand of NC_045975.1, from coordinate 23,110,552 downwards.
TCTCAGAAGTATGACACCTCTCCTGCATTATTCAGAGTCTGTTTGTGCAGCAGCTCGAGGCAGTATCGATATTTTATTCCAAAAGGAGTGTATTTTATGGTGCTTTTGTAAAGAGTACAGTCAATATTGCAGATGCTGCACTAAAAGTCAATAGTAAACAGATCAAAGATTATCCAAGTCCGATTCACATTGCCAGCATAAACTAGAGATGTGAAATTGTTTGTCCCACATGACAGGAGCCTAAGTTGGTTTCTTGCTCTTTTTACCTTCAATTATTTTGTTTGTAATAAACAACATTACAAACCAGGAGGTGTTGGCAGTCCTGTCTTGCATGAAAGGACACAAGGTTCTGGAGTAACTCAATTGCTCAGGCAGCATCTCTGGAGGACATAGGTGATTTTTCGGGCCGGGACCCTTTTCCGGATTGAAAGAGACACAAAGTTTTGAAATGCATGTCTTTGGGATGCGGGAGGAAACAGGAACGCCCGGAGTAAACCCACGCGGTCACAGGGAGAATGTGCAAAATTCAAACTGACTACAACCATGGTCAGGATCTCTGGTGTCTCTGGTGCTGTGAGGCAGCAATTCTACCAGCTGCGCACTGTCTCAACCCGAGTCTCCTAATTTGAGGAAGGACATTCTTGCTATTGTGCAGCGTTGGTTCACCAGGTTAATTCCCGGGATGGCTAGACTGACATATGATGTAAGAATGGATCGACTGGGCTTATATTCACTGGAATTTAGAAGGATGAGAAAGGATCTTATAGAAACATCTATAATTCTTAAAGGGCCTGTCCCACTAAGGCGATATTTAGGCGACTGGACCCCCCTTTGACATAAAATTTGAAATAGAATCATAGCACCAGCAACCTACGTCACCTGGTGACAACTACGACAGCACCTACGTTAGGAGAAGTCAAGAAGTCAAGCCAAAGATTCATTGGCGTCAAACCCACTGTTGCCGACTGTCTCCGAAAATGTTTCAACATGTTGAAAATCCAGCGGTGACCAGAATGAAGCTATGACTCTTTTGGCGACTGAGGAGACTACTCACGACCATACAGACGACACCCCGGTGACCATGTGGAGACAGCTTAGTCGCCTGTAGTCGCCTAAAAAATCGCCAATGTGGGACAGGCCCTTAAGAGATTGGGACAGGATGGATGCAGGAAAAGTGTTCCCACTGTTGAGGAAGTCCAGAACCAGGGGTCACAGTTTAAGAATAAGGGGTAGGCCATTTAGATCTGAGATGAGGAAAAACATTTTCACCCAGAGAGTTGTGAATCTGTGGAATTCTCTGCCATAGAAGGCAGTGGAGACCAAATCACTGGATGTTTTCACAAGAAAGCTCTTAGGGCTAACGGAATCAAGGGATATGGGGAGAAAGCAGGAACGGGGTACTGATTTTAGCTCAAAGGGCCGAATAGCCTACTTCTGCAGAGGAGGGGAACCTGAGGTAGGAATAGGCCAGAAGAAATTAGGGTAACAGATGACCAAGGAAGGGTGGAGCCCATAATGGCCCATGTTTCTATGTTTTTATGTTTCTATGAGACATCACCAATCACTGTTCTCCAGAGGTACTTTCTAACCTGTTGACTTGCCTGGAGGTGGATAAATCCCAGGGCCTTGCCTGGCTTGGACTTTTTAGAAGGCAAGAGAAGACATTTGAGGGGTCATCAAAGAGATTTTTTATAATTTCCTTCGCCTCAGGTAAGGTGCCAGAAGAATGGAAGGTGGCTAATAATGTGCCCTTATGTAAGAAGAGTTGCAAGGGCTTGCCAGGCAACTATAGAGGAGCAATCTGTAGTTCCTGAACACCATGGAGGATAGGTCCACCTGGTGACAGATCTTCTCCCCCCCACTTCTTCTGTCTTTTCTGCACAGGATTCCTTGTCTCCAGAAACTTACCTCAGTGTTGATGTTGGATGGGTGGGTCAATCACACACACACAAGACATGCCTACACTGGAGGAGGTTGTAAAGGCAAAGGATGCATCTTCATCCCCCTGAAATGGAGCTGGAGAGATAGGGAGCCTGCAGATAGATATCTGCTGACACTATTTAGTTTAATTTAGTTTCAAGCATGGAAATAGGCTGATTGGCCCACCGAGTCCATGCCGACCATTGATCACACTAATTCTATGCTAGCCCACTTTCTCATCCACTCCCTATACACCAGGGGCAATTTACAGTCGAATTAACCTACAAAGCTGCACGTCTTTGGGATGTGGGAGGAAACCAGACCAGCCGGAGAAAAACCACACAGTCACAGGGAGAACGTGCAAACTCTATGCCGACAGCACCCATAGTCAGGATCGAACACGGGTCTCTGGCGCTGTGAGCCAGCAGATCTACCAGCTACGCCACTGTGCCACCCTTATCACAAGCACACCTCTTCCCACTAATATTATTTCCCATTTTATCTCTTTTTTTTCCACCAATGGCAATATCTTCATAATTCTACGGGTGGCACAGTGGCGCATTGGGAACTGGAACCAAGAAAAGGCCAATATAATTTATTGTATTAAAGACACGACGTGCTGGAGTTAGTCAGTGGGTCAAGCAGTATCTCTGGAGAACATGGAGAGGTAACGTTTTGGGTCGGGGATCCCTGAATTATTTCTGTTCCTTGTTCCTACATCTTTTAAATGTTGTTATAGTACCTGCCTCACCTATTTCCCCTTGGCAGCATGTTCCATATACTGTAGCTACCATCCCCTGTATGAAAGAGATGCCCCTAGAGTTCCCATTAAATCTCTCCCCTCGCACCTTAAACCTATGCCTACTAGTTCTTGATTCCTCTACCCTGGGAAAAAGACTGTGCACGCATGCTTTGTATCTATTCCCCTTCATTACTTAAAACACCTCTTTCAGATCACACTACAGTCTCCAGCTCTCCAAGGAATAAAGTTTTAGCCTGCCCAACCTCTCCCTACCGTTCAGGTCCTGGTAACATCAAGTGGCATTAATGGGGAAGAGGTTGGTCGGTGGTGACCTTCAACCAGCTTCAGTGAATAAGCATCTGACCACATTCTACCCCTGAAAACCAGGGACATTCTGAGCTGAAAGACCAGATTCATTTTATCCATCGTCTTTCCATCAGCTATATCTGGCATACACTGAGCTCTTTCATTTGATGTCATTTGATTGCTGACATTCTTAAAAAGGAAAGTGAAGCTAAATAGTTAATATATTGTACTTAATTTAAATTAATATTGACATTTTAATTATGCCAGTTATCATCTCATAAATGAAACTTTTAAAAAACATTTTAAACAGTTTTTATTGTCTTTTATCATAGGTTGCTTTTGGAAAGAGTAAAATATTATTTTGATAGCTCTCGATTTTTTTTTTTGAAGAAGACTTGCAGATATCAAAATAGTGGCATCAAAATTGAATACGCAGGGGAAAAGCAACAAATGCTGGATCAAACCTAGGTCCCCGGCTCTGTGGTGCAGTAGGTCTACCAGCTGGGCACAATGGAGACCCTACAGTAGAGAGTCTCTCACAGCGGCAGAGACCCGGGTTCGATCCTGACCTTGGGTGCTGTCGGTACAGAGTTTGCAAGCTCTCCCTGTGACCTCATGGGTTTCTTCCAGGTTCCTCCTGCATCTCAAAGACATAGGTTAATTGGCCCTCTGTAAATTGTCTCTAGTGTGTAGTGAGTGGATGAGAAGGTGGCATAACAAAGGAACATAGATAGAATGCATCCTCCATTGACCTGTTGTGATGGTAGGCGAACTGTAATGGGTCGAGGTTCTTTTTGAGGTAGGAGTTGATATGCACCATAATCAACCTCTCAAAGCACTTCATCACCATGGATGTTAGTGCCACTGGTCGATAGTCGTTGAGGCACACCTTCTTAAAGCAGGTAGGGACCTCAGACCTCAGTAATGAGTGGTTGAAAATGTCACAGGGAAGATGTACACACTTCGTACAGATAGCACCCAAGGTCAGGATTTAACCCAGTCTTTGTGCTGTGAGGCAGCAGCTCTACCCACTGCGCCACTGCACTGGCGTTCCTCCAGCAGTTTGTGTTTTGCAGTGGGCAGCAAATGCTGGCTTTGGCAAAAATGCCTGGATCCCATAATCTAATCATTGTAGGAAGTTTCCTGGGTTTCTCTCGGTTGAAGCAACAAACTAAGCGGGATCATTGTGAGTTTCGTGAGATATTTTTCAGGTGTTTGCAATTTTGGTTGCTCACCTGTCAAGACTGAGATAATTATTCGACTTGCCACATGGACATTAATCTTGAGTCACCAACTCATTACAGAACCTGCCCGATTTTAATGGAGTGTGAAGAGCAGCCAAGTTTTTGAATGAGTGGATGATACATGCCATCAGATTAATGGTCATTTAATCAAGTTGAACATTTACCTCTATGAATCCAAATTAAACTTTATTTTACTTGAACTGTTGTATTATAACTCAAAACAACAAGAAAACTTTAATCTATTGTGCAGGTTCTTGTTAAAGATGTGCAATCTACATACACAGTAGAACGCTAACCTTATCTGCATGGCTGAATTAAATTACCTTATTTTTGAAGTCAGTCCAAGAACATTAGGCTGGCTTCAAAACCACAAAGCATTTAATGCAATATTGAAAGTTGCAGGTCAAACACTTACTCATTGTAGATGTAAGAGAATGAAGATCATAGATGCAAGGAACTGCAGATGCTGGAATCTTGAGCTTAAAGTAAAGTGCTGGAGGAAATCAGGCAGCATCTGAGGAGGGAATGGACTTCAGATCAGGACCATTCTCCCGCAGTTCAACCATATTATTTACTCCTGTAATGCGACTGTTAACTCATAATTATGACTAATTGTGATTGGAGATGATTGAGTTAACGTATGAGGAGCGTTTGATGGCTCAGGGCCTTTGCATGTTGGAGTTTAGATCTTATCGAAACCCACCAAATAATGAAAGGCTTGGATAGAATGGATGTGGACACAGCCTCAGAATAAAAGGACGTATCTTTAGAATGGAGATGAGGAGGAATTTCATTAGCCACTAGGTGGTGAATCTGTAGAATTCATTGCCACAGATAGCTGTGGAGACTAAATAGTTGGGTATTTTAAAAGCAGAGATTGATATGTTCTTGATCAGTAAGGGTGTCAAAGGTTACGGGGAGAAGGCTGGAGAAAGGGGTTGGGAGGGGACAATGGATCAGCCATGATCGAAGGACGGAGCAGACTCAATGGGCCGAATGGATTAATTCTGCTCCTATGTATCTTGATCTTTGAAAAAAAAGGATGATAAAAATAAATTATTGAATCTTTTATCCAGGTTTTCTGTGGCCAGTTGGTTTGACAGACTTTTGGGATTCCTAAAGCAGAAGGATGCAGTATTCGAGCAGATGGTGGAGCATGAACTAGGGGTGAAGGGTGAGGTCGGAGATGGTGAAATAATCAAGGGGAAGCTAGGGGTGGTGAAGAATTAGACAAATAGAATGAGACTAATAGAATGACAGAGTTATACAGCACAGAAACAGGATCTTTGGCCCACTGAGTCCACGTTGACCATGAAGCACCAATTTACACTAATCCCAAAGTAGAAACAAGGAACTGCAGATGCTGGTTTGCATAAAAGGACACAAAGTGCTGGAGTAACTCAGTGAGTCAGACAGCATCTCTGGAGAGCATGGATAGGTGATGTTTTGGATCGGAACCCTTCTTCAGACTTGGTGGATATATGGAATGAGCTACCGGAAGAGGAAACAGGCCAATCGGTCCACCATGTCCATGCCGACAAACAATCACACATACATTAGTTCTATCCTACACACCAGGGAGAATTTACAGAAGCCAATTAACCAATATACCTGCACAGCTTTGGAGTGTGGGAGGAAACCAAAGCACCTGGAGAAAACCCACATGGTCACAGCGAGAACATACAAACTCCATACAGTCAGCAATCGTAGTCAGGTTTGAATCCCGGTCTCTGACGCTGTAAGGCAGCAACTCTACCACCCCAACCCGTACTAAATCATCCCAGTTTTTGAAGGATTACATGCACATATATATGTTCAATGAAAAATGGAAATAGGTGCCAAAAAATTGAGCGTGCAGGGCGGGTATTAACATCCGCGCAAAGAGGAAACATCTGGTCATGGGACTGTGAGACAAGCAAGTGAAGAAGGGTTACAACCCAAAATGTCATCTGTCCATTTCCTTCACCTGACCTATTGAATTTCCCCAGCACTTTGTGTTTGCTCACTGGTTCGTTTCCAATTTCTGTAGCTCCTCGTTTCTCCAAGTAAATTTGGATACTATTAGGATTAGGGTGGGTCAGGTTCAGGGAGGAGAGCAGTGGCTATCTTGCTTTATTACTCATATCGCCCACCACCAGTCTCAGAAACAGCTTCTTCCCCTCTGTTATCAGGCTTCTGAATGGTCCTTCCATAAGCTGGGGTACTGTCTAATTCACCAGTACCTCATTGTGGACATTGGACTTTGTCTCTGGAACTGCTGCGTTACAATGTAACAGTTGGTAGGCGCAGTGGCCCAGGGGTAGAGTTGCTGCCTTACAGAGCCAGACGCCCGCGTTTGATCCTGAGAACGGTCAGGATCCTTCTTCAGACTTTGATTCCAGAGATGTTGCCTGAAGCTGCCTGATGTGACAGAGATGCTACCTGATGTCACCAGATAGCACTTTGTGTCTATCTTTGATACGCACCAGCATCTGCAGTTCAGGGCTGTCCCACTGTGGTGACCTCATCCGCAAGTTCAGAAAACCTTTAAGCTCGAGGGCACGCCTGTAAAACCTCAAGCTGGATCGACCGTCAGCGATGAAACCGCGAGCTGGATCGACCGACTGCACATACACACACACACACACACACACACACAAACACATTGCAAAGGCGGGGGCCAGGGAAAGCGGGGGAGCGCGCGATAAAGAGGAAGGGAAAAGACGGCCTCACAGTAATGGTAAGTCCTTTAAAGAGCGCGGAGGGGGGTGAGAGAAGGGGAGAGAAGGGAAGAGAGGGGGAGAGAAGGAGAGAGAAGGGGAGAGAAGGGGGGGGAGAAGGGGGAAAGGAGTGGAGACACTTTTAAGAAGTATAATAAAGTTTAGCAGTCATTTAACCTACCGGTCGGTTCTGAAAACTCCAATGAGCCAATTAAAATGCTGGTCAGCGAAGGAGTCTGCCTACAGCTGCCCTCGACTGCCTATAACTAAATAGTGACTCCACTGCACTACGAGTTCAAAAGAACCATGCCGACCAATTTTACTTGCGGAAAAATTTTCAACATGCTGAAAATTTTTCCGCGACCTAGCTGAGGCCGCGAATATGCGGGAACTCCCCTCGAGCATGTAGGAGATTTCCAGTGACCTCATAGGACCTCCTAGGAACATGTGTCGACCATGCTGCGAGTTTGAGTCGAGGGCAAACTCTTCTAAACTCGTAGATTAGGTCACCGCAGTGGGACAGCCCCTTTACTTTCTACACTGCTACCAATATGCTGTGTGACAAAAATACTGTTGATACCCTCCTTAGTAATGTGCAGTGGAATTGTGAACGCATTCACTAAACAGGGCAATTTGTTTTAATTAGGAAAGCAAATGGAACGCAGCACTCTTACGGTGAAAATAGATACAAAACTGTAAGACTGGGGTCATTATAGTTAACAATTAACCATGTCTGTTGGCAGCTGAGATGGATAATGATTATACTTGCTTGTTTTTTGATTGATATAATTAGGACATTAGATCAATAGGAAATAAAATAGCAGATGTGAAAGAATTTTTAGATTCAGTGTTAGGATTGTGCAACATTTGTTCATGAATGTGCCTTTCTTGTGACTGTGATTTTATCGTGAAGATTGTTCTTTCATTTTTCTCGAATGGCTGATGATCTCCAATAAGTGAATTATAGAGGCTCTCAGAAACACTCAATTTATCTGAAAAAAGGTTTTGCATTCGGCAAAGAACAGCAATAAAGACGCTTCAAGTAAAGTGTCCCCTGGAAATTATTTTCCTGCAAGTGGAACGTTGGCTGTTTTGACAGATACATGCCTCAACAACCCCTATCGACAGTTATTTCCGTGGCTGGTGCATTATTCCTGTCAGGAAGTGACCTTCTGCATAGGTGGATAGACACAAATAGCTGGAGTAACTCAGCAGGGACGGGCAGCATCTCTGGATTTTTCCTAGCTCTACATTTTCTCTAAAACATTCCACTCTCCTCAATAAACCAACTTCTCAATACAAATATATGAAACATAATTTTGAATTGTAGTCATAGAATCATACAACACGGAAACTGGCCCTTCAGCCCAACTCAAACAAACAAAATGCCCCATTTAAGCTTGTTGTTATTTGGTCCATGTCCCTCTAAACCTTTCCTTTTTAAATATTGGTATAGCATCTGCCTCAACTATCTCCTTTGACAGCTCATTCCATATACCTACCACCCCATGAGTGAAAAGGTTTCATATTAAATCATGCCTCTCTCATCTTAAACACGTGCCCTCTTGCTTTTGATTCTCCTACCTTGGGTAAGAGATTCTGTACATTCATCCTATCTATTTCCTTCATAATTGTACACACCTCTATAAGTTCACCCCTCAGCCTCCTGTGTTCTAAGGAACACTGTCCTAGCCTGCCCAACCTCTCCCTATAACACTCAAGTCGGCAACATCCTCGTACATCTTCTCTGCACTCTTTCCACACGTCACAATCTTTGCAAACTCTTTTCTAATTCTCTCCACCTGCTAAACCTATTCTGCATTCCGATAATCTTTTGGAGATAATGTTTTTCATTATCTCTTTTAATAGCTCTATTAGCATTTAGCATGCGTTAGATTTCTCTGCAACTGTTGAACTGTCTGGAACATTTCTCTGTTAAAAGAACCCAGGCAATTTACGATTACTGCGGCATTATGCTCTGCAAAAACACAAATAATTATTTTTAGGAATCTACGTTGAAAATCAGTTCAGGAAATCGCCATGTAATGTATTTTTATATAATCCAAGGACAATTGGAAAAGTTTATAATTACAACAGGAAGATTGATTTGAAGCATTGAACCCGGTCTAAGAAAGTTTATTCCAACTTAAGGAGTTATAGGAAACAGCAAGTTCTCAGAAAATCTAGTACACCGAGTTTTATAATGAACAAGGGAAGTTGGAGCAAAACCAGATGCCACAAGATTGGAAGAAAGAAATAACAGCAGAGCTTGATGCCTTACAGTGCCAGAGACCCGGGTTTGATCCTGACTACGGGTGCTGTCTGTATGGAGTTTGTACGTTCTCCCTGTGACCGCGTGGGTTTACCCCCGGTGCTCCGGTTTCCTCCCACATTCCAAAGACGTACAAGTTTGTAGGTTAATTGACTATGGTTAAAATTTGTAAAATCATCTCTAGGGTGTAGGAAAGCGTTATTGTATTGGCGTGGATTCGGTGGGCCCAAAGGGCCTGTTTCTGCACTGTATCTCTAAACTAAACTAAACTAAGCATGATTATGGCTGCATGGATCAAACTCATCTGAAACAATGGCAACAACCATTCACACCGGCATTTAACGATTTGATCCACAAAGGTGATATGTAATAGTAAGATTAAACGAGAACTTACCAGTTTGAAGTTTGATCTGTATTTTATGAGGAGTTACGATGAGGGATTACGTGAAGAACCCGCTCAGTGCACAGGCGCGGCATACTTCCAAGCAGCGGTGTGGAATCACAGATAGACACAGTTATTTGAAGTAAACATAGTAAAGATAAGGAGACATCAATTTATTAGTTTGATCCATATAATGAGGGTGGGAGCGGAGGGCACGTAATCCCTCATCGTAACTCCTCATAAAATACAGATCAAACTTCAAACTGGTAAGTTCTCGTTTAATCTTACTATTTTACTTCGGAGTCACGTGAGTGACTACGTGAAGATTTCAAAGCTCTGTGATTTCAAACCGTGTAACAGTTTCATTTCACTCACTGCCGAAGTTCTTGAGGGAGGAAGTGTTATCGTAATCAACCAATGAGTCTATTTGTAGAAAAACACAATGGTATTTTTTAAACAATAACAACAAAGAATTAAGTTGCTCCCCTGGGCTTAAATTAAATATTTGCAGTTCGTAAATCTTTACTGCAAATAAACCAGGTTTTGCCAACGGCTTATTATAAAATTTCGGAACGGTCTTTCCCCCCCCCCCCCACCATCCTGCTGTAGCCAGGATGTGGTCTATAGGCATGTCCATTCTTTAGCCGTCGACATGGATGCTGCCCTGGAGGAATAAAATTTGTACATGTTAGTGTTTATCCCAGCAGTTTCTAGCACCTGCTTGAGCCATCTCGCAATGGTTTGGCTCGTCACCCGACCATAAGGTTTTTGTGACTGACCCACAAAGCTTTTCATCTCCCTCGAATATTTTGGTTGTGTCTATGTAGGATAGTAGGTGGGTCATGGCACATAACCATGGTTCTGATGGGTAAGCCACGACTGGATTAGGTGTTCCTGGTCTGCTCTGTTTGATCAGTCGCTGGATAACGACAGATCTGGTCTGGAGCTGTGATCATGTTGTCCAGTCGCAATAGGTGTAGTGACTGGACCCTCTGAGCGGATACAAGTGCCATCAACATGAGCGTCTTTAGTGTAGCTTGCTCGAGGCCGTGGGATCTGGCTGGTGGCCATTCCCTGAGATATGTCAGGACCACACTGATATCCCAAATATGGGTATACCTGGGCTTAGGGCTTGATATTGTAAATGCCCTTCATCAGTTTTACCAACAGTGGATGGGATCCCATCGCCTGTTGTCCTGGCGCTGGTTTGAGATAAGCAGAAAGAGCACCCTGCGCTGTGTTGATGGCACTGTAGCTGATCCCTACATCGTGGTGTAGATAGGCCAGGAACTCCAGTATGTTGGTGGCTGTGGCTGTTGCGTATGTTGTCCCTGTTTCCTGGCAGTACTTCTCCCTTTTTTGATGCTGGTTAAGTACTGCCTCTTGGTGGATGTTCGAAGGGATGCCGACATGGTGGTGATGGTTTGTTTGGACAATCCCAGTTCCAGGTAAGGTCTGTTCAAACTTGCAACCCAGGCGTTTAATTTTCTCATGGCATGGGTGTTTAGCTTACCTGGTAGGTAAGTAGCCGATAGCCAAATATGTCTTTCGACACACCATTGCCAAATCATATTGACCAATTTGTCGCATGATAATGATTTTATGCCACCCATATGGTTAATATAAGCCATCACCGTAGTATTTATCAATTTGTAACCGAACATGCAAGTGCTGCATATTAGATACATATGCTTTTAAACCATAAAAGGCGCCCAACATCTCTAGATAGTTAATGCCCAGTGTAAGTAGTAATGATGACTCTAGGTTAGTCCATCTACCACCTGTGCTGGAATATGGAGTTAGTCGCTCCCCAGCCTTGAGCACTGGCATCTGTTTGAATAACTAAAGCAGGGTTAGTGATGAAGATAGGGCTGAAAGTATGCCAAACGTTTTCTGCCCACCACTGTAGCTCTGATATTGCTTCAGTGGGTAATTTCATGACACGATCATAGTGACCTGTATGTCGTATTATTGCCTGTACCTTTGCTCTCTGTAAATTGTTTGATAGTGCAAAGGTCCGAATTGTGTAGCCGGAAATGCTGCTACCATTTCCCCAATTACTCTTGCTACTTGTCGAATAGTTGGTCGCTCGTTGACCATTAAATTGTTGCATGATTGTGCTAATTCAACCATTTTTGCCTTTGGCAAGTTAACAGTCATATGGACTGAGTTAATTGTGAAGCCCAGGTAGTCCATGATAGTGGATGGCTTCAACTTAGATTTATCTGGATGTAGGACGAACCCCAGAGTTTCGAGGAGCTGTTTTGTAGCTGATACTGCTGCCACAGCCAATTCCATCGTTTTCCCTACTATCAGAATATCATCCAGATATGCCATGACAACATGTTTTTGTTTTCTTAGTATTGCCATGGCTGGGTTCAATATTTTGGTGAATAATCTTGGGGCTGAAGTTAGCCCATGGGGCAATGCTTTGTACCATCCAGATAAATTTTAGGTATCTGCGATGATCCTTGTATATGGGTACTAGATAGTAAGCATCTTTAAGATAAATGCTTGCCATGAAGTGTCCTTTGGAATTCAGTTGTTTGGCAGTAACAAATGTCTCCATTTTGAAATGTATATACTTAACAAATTTGTTTAGTGATGTTAAGTCAATGATGATGCGACAGCCACCATCTTTTTTGCTTTTAGTGAATATATTTGATACAAATTCCAAAGGTTCATGTTTGGTCTTTTCGATGACCCCCTTTGTGATAAGTCTCACCAGTTCAGCTTGTCCCTCACGTTTCTCTTTGACGGAGGGAGAAATACCCTTTGGGGCCAATGTTGAACTGGCGGCGTTTTTTCTGACATGAATTGTATTTTATATCCACTAATGCTGTTGAGTATATACTTGTCACTCGTGACCATACCCCATGCTTCTTTAAACAAGTGTAATCTCCCCCCTGTTAATAAAGCACCCTTATTCTCTATATGCTGGTAGGGACCAGACCCACCTACCTCCATGGTTATTGGCGATTCTGTTTCTTCATTTTCCTGAAGGTTCTGTTCTGACGAGCTGGCGATGTTGGGGGAGGCGCATTTTCCAGAGGGTCCTCTGCGGTCCCTGATCTAAAAAGATCTTTGGGGATAATGTGCGGACCCCAAGCGTTCACCAGTCCCATATTGCGGACGTCGACTGGTGGATGCCGTGGGGTGCTGCCGCTTGGGTATCGGAGGTCTTGGTTTGCTCGTCCCGGGGCCTGCCCTCCTTAGGCCGAAGATTTTTGATGCTTCCTCCATCTCCTTCAGTTTTTTATTGAGATCTTTCCCAAATAGCAGCGCGTCCGTCTCCGCAGCTAGGGCTTTACACAAGCCAGCAAATTTGGGATTGAGGGCAGGTCTTATGTTTCCCTCCGGAGATTGTTGATCTCAAATTGTGTGGTACACATTAATGCCAGCACATCCTGCTGGCAGGTATCCCTCTCCGTGGTCTCCACGGAACGAGCAAAGGCTGTGATGGCCGACGTCAGGAGCCTTAGTATCCGCTGTAGCTTGAGTTCTTGGGTCCGGATGTGTGACCCCACCTGTTGACACTTTTTACTTTGAGGGCCTCACAGTTTTCTGGTGCTGTGTGTTGTTTCAGCACCTCAGCGAGCACCTTTTCCAGTAATGGTTTATTGGATAGATGGTTGATGCTGGCCGCCATTCTTGGTTCCAGTGGTGCTCCAGCCCGTGGGGTTGCTACAAAGCGGTCCACCACACCCAACAGCTCTTCCTGTTCCTGCACCCCTGGCATACTCCCGAATTCGTCCGCCTGCCCCTGTTCCAGACCAGCCCAGCCCTGGTCACCAATGCTAGCCTCCAGTAATGAGGGAGCAGAGTGCAGTGTACAGAACACTGTGGAGGGGGTGCCTGACCTCCCTCCGCGAGAGCGCTCTTTCTGCGCATCTCGCTGGAGCTGCTCCAATAGCTGTTGGATGCAGCTCAGGCGGCTGTCTCTCCTCCATTTAGGTGGAGACATGTCCCCGTCCGACAAATTGGACGCCACCGGCCGGATGCCTGTTCAGAGGGCTAGACATCCAGCCCGCAGTTCAGGCACTAGCGGGACTGGGCTCGGCGCGGTGATGGGGATAGCGGAACGCCCGGTAATTGTTCCTACCGCCTTCTTCTGGAGCTTTTTTGCCTTGTAGATGCGAGAGCGCCCCTCAAGCAGCGCGTCTCGCAGGCACCTGCTCCGAGAGCCGCTCCAGCGGCTCAGGCGGCTCTCTCTCCCCCCGTGCGGGTGGAGAGACGTCCCGTCCGAAATCGGGAACACCTGCCGGATGCCTCTTCGGGTGGCTATGCATCCAGCCCGCTGCTCAGGTGCTAGGGGGCTGGGCTCGGCACGGTGTCGGGGAATTAGAGGAACACCGGGTAAACGCTCCTACCGCCTGTTGCTGCCCCCCCTCCCCGACGGGAAAACGTTCCTCCTTGAACGGGGGACAGTTTTGTTCCAGAGCCTTTTTCTCGGCCTGTAAAACACAAGCAGAAAAAGGCTCCCCTGTAAAAGAAACCCGACCTCAGGGTACTCACCTGACGGTCCGTTTCATTCTGTAGCGGGAGCGCCTAACTCCCGTTGCAGCCGCTGTTGCACTGCTGGCGTAATGCCGCGCCTGCGCACTGAGCGGGTTCTTCACGTAGTCACTCACGTGACTCCGAAGTAAAATTAACCTGTTGTTCAGGCCTCTGTACATAAAGAGAAGCAAATATGAATATAAAAAGTAAAATTACTTGGGACGGCAGAGTGGTGCCGTGTAAAGCCCCTGTCCCACTTAGGAGACCTAAACAGCAACCTCTGGTGACCTTGCCCGCCACCCAAGGGGTCCATGAAAATAGGTTGCCGTCTTAAAAACCGATAATTTTTTAGTCGCAGGTCTAGTCGAAGCCGGTTTTCTTCATAGTCGAGGAAGGTTTTCAACATACGCGTGGGAGGTGGCAGGAGGCTGCAGGTCACCTCGACCTTGATTTTTTTTTTGGGTGGCGGGCAAAGTCACCAGAGGTTGCTGTTTAGGCCTCGTATGTGGGACAGGGGCTTAAAGCTGCTGCCTCTCAGTGCCAGAGACCTGGGCTTGATCCTGAACTCGGGTGCTGCCTGTGTGTGGAGTTTGCACATTCTCTCTGTGACTGCATGGGTTTCCTCCGGGTGCCCTGATTTCATCCTACGTCCCAAAGAAGTGCACGTTTGAAGATTAATTGGCCTCTGTTACTTTGCCCCTAGTGTGTAAGGAGTGGATGAGAAAATGGGATGGGTGAATGGGTGTACAATGGTTGGCGTGGACTCAGTGAGCTGAAGGACCTATTTCTATTCTGTATCTTTAAACTTAATAACTTTCTGGAAAGCAGAACCACAGTATAATGAGGTATGTCAAATGATCCTGTACATTAATGTATTTTAATCAATGAATTACAATGGTAGGTATTGATTCAAAGTTTAAAAAAACCCAACATACTTATATTTCAATTGACTTTGATCTTTAGTCATTATTTATTTCTTCTGATGTTGCTTTTGATCTTAACATAAAGGTAAGAAATGATCATGTTGCATTCAGTTATCAATGCTGACGGTCTACAAATACACCCTCCTCACCCCGCCAGCACTGAAGTTTTCCGTCTGTACTTGGCTATTAAACATGACAGCATTGTCATTGTTCAGTTTCTTCCCTATTGATTGAAGCTCACTTTACAACATACATTTGTCTACCAGTTGTAATTAACTAACGCAAAACAGGTAAGAAATTGTAGTTATTCATGTGTGCATGCATTAAATAATACATTTCAATTTCTGTCCTGGCTAATTGTGATAAAATCAGATGCAAGCCACACCTGTTTAGTTTAGTTTAGTTTAGTTTAATGTAGAGATACAGCATGGAAACAGACTCTTCGGCCCACCGAGTCCGTGCCGACCACAACACCCGTGCACTAGTTCTATCCTACACACTAGGGGCAATTTACAGAAGACAATTAACCTACCCTACCTGCTCGTCTTTGGGATGTGGGAGGAGACTGGAGCACCTGGAGAAAACCCACATGGTCACAGGTAGAACGTACAAACTCCATACAGAGATCAGGATAGAACCTGGTCTCTGGCTCAGTGAGGCAGCAACTCTACCGCTGCTCCACCGTGTTGCCCCAAATGGGTTGTAACACAATATAGATCTGAAACCTTGTTGCAGTGCCGAGTGCTGTGATGGGAATGTTGAAAATACAACCCGCCAGGGCCTTTGGGACTTTTAGGTGAGTACTGGTATAATTGGCATCGTAAGATTTCATCACAAACTAAATTTACTAATTTGCAAAAGGATGAGTATACCATGGGTTGGTCTGCAAGTACAGGTGATTATAAAAAGAGAGATTATTAGAGATATGCTCATCATCACTGTGTATGATCCACGATAATTACACCCTAAAGACACCTCGTGTTATAGAGAATCACTTAAAAAACACAATTATGCCACTGGGGGAAATGGGTTTGAGGGAGAGAGAACTTCAGACTTGCAATAAAAAAATAATATTTCCAGCAGCATTTTCATGAATAAAATTATTTTCATAACAATGTTTATCTTTGTTATTGCAGTGCAAAAATACTTATGACACATTGTTTGATAAAGTATCATTGCACAAATATCAATAGATCAGTAATGTTACAAAATTTTGAGATTTTAAAAATCAAGCCTGTAATTTATCCCATCAGATAAAGCACAATTTATTTTTTAATTTGATACCTAATTCACTTTCATATCTTCAGTATTAAAAAAGTTATGGTCATTTTCATACTCGGAAATTTGCATCTTGTTCCCTATTGCTTTTCCATTAACTTAACATAAAATCGAGGACAGACAATTGACATAAAAGCCCATTTTTCATAAAAATTAACAGAACTGAATGAAAATTTCAGTTATTATAGATTGAAGCATTCTGAAACAAATATCATACATCTTACTTGGATGACCTGAAATTAATATATAATTAGTTAATTACCTAATTAAGTAGCTAATTATAAAATTGACCGTTGTGACGGAAATAGTAAGAAAAACACCCAGACTGCCTTGAAAATTCAAAAATGTGATATTCTCAAGATCAGAACTTTAATATTATTATAACGTTAAAACAAATAGTAAATACCCAATAAAATATTTATATTCATCAGTGCATCAAATTAATTAAATTCATCTAAATTCAATTACTAGATCTAAACATCTATCCCATTCTTAAGAAAAGGCTAAAAATACATTTTTTAAATAGCCAAAGTATCCTAATAACAAACTGATCCTGTTCACACAAGAATTCACAATATAACATGATTTTTAAATCTCACTTTGTCATGAATCTCTATGCCAAATTGAAGGAATTGAATGTTTAATTCCCATAAATTTTACTCTGTTGGTTTATAACACTGCAGCAGGCAAGGGCCGTTTTACACAGACATGTGTTCAAAATCTACAAACATCCACTCTGAAGATAATCAAAACCATTATTTTTTGCACAATCATGTCATAAGATCATCTACATTTTCTATATTATACCAAACATCTGACTAAAAACTAGGTACCATGGAAGTTTTGAGTCAGATATTTAGCATGAAAATATTGATCATGGATAGACAATAACACAAAATATAGATAATTTAGATGTTCTTATAACATGATTTGCAAAAAATAATGAATTTGATTATCTTGAGAGTGGATGTTTGTGGATTATGATACAGAGATCGGATTGTGGCCGCCGCCATGATTTTGCTCACACTCACAGCCCGCAGGCAAGACACGGCCGATATCGGGGTCTAATGACATATTTTGCATCATCAGATTAACATGAAATTACACCAAAAACTAGATATGATGTTAAATAAACGTCCTACAATACATACCTTTTGTTTTGTCCTGAATTTGCGATCCGTGATTTTTAAGGCGTTGAAGTTGTGCCGACTTTCAGCAAGTGATTCAATAGACCAGCAATGTTTTTTTTTAAAATTGCGAACGGGATCACAGAACAAAATTTCTTCATAAGCTTGTCGTACGAGCAAATCACTCTCCGACAATCAATAAAAACCTGCATTTTATTCACCCCATAGCCTCTCGAGTCCCTGCACAGGAAGTGGGCAAATCTGGAGCGCCAGTGATGGAAGAAATTTGTAACAACGCTAAATAGATGTGATCGCTTGTCATTTTCAATGGCCACCCCTATTTAAAGTAGCAGCTATGTTCTTATGAGATGGTGGCATCCGATTATTGTGGGGAAGTTACTTGGAAAACTTTTTTTTCCCCCCCCTATACTGTTTTCATCAATTATGGCTTTTTTTTTGCTTGTCAAATTCTCCACTCTCTCATCAGGCAAGATTTCTAGAAGTGTGAAAACGCATACCTCCAGATTCAGGGACACCTCCCAGCTGTTATCAGGCATCCAAACCATCTTATCGCCAACTAGAGAGCGGTCCTGACCTACCATCTACTTCATTGAAGATCCTCGGACTATCTTTAATCGGACTTTACTAGACTTTATCTAGCTCTAAGCATTATTCCCTTTATTTTGTATCTGTGCACTGTGGACGGCTTGATTGTAATTATGAATAGTCTTTTTGCTCACTGGATAATATGCTACAAAAAGCTTTTCACTGAACCTCGGTACATGTGATAATAATAATCTGAGCTTTAAACTCTAAAATGTTAAATGTTTGTCTAGTTCCTGATCAAAATTAAGTTACAACCTATTTAGCCTGTGTAATGCAAATAGTGTTCCTTATCACTCATATCCAATTTAAGTTGTGGAAACACTCATTAGAGCAGAACGACCTTTTTTTAGTTTAGTTTAGTTTAGTTTAGTTTGGAGATACAGCACAGAAACAGGCCCTTCAGCCCACCGAGTCCGCACCGACCAGCAATCCTCGCACATTAACGCTATCCTAAACACACTAGGGACAATAATGCAAAGCCAATTAACCTACAAACCTTTACATCCTTGGAGTGTGGATGGAAACTGAAGATCTTGGAGAAAATCAACGCGGTTACTGGGAGAACGTACAAACTTCCTAGTCAGGATCGAACCCAGGTCTCCGGCGCTGTAAGGCAGCAACTCTACCATTGCGCCACCATGGCGCCCAGCAGAAAAGATAGTCCACCAATCATTGTACCATGATCTTTAATTAAATATGACGTCATTAACCAAACAATTTTTCATTAACTATTCCGGTATCCTCAACTCAGGAGTTGCACAGTCCCACATCATGTCTTTGATTAATCAAATATTTACTACTAATTATCATTTCATCATGCCTCAAAGATTTCTCAAAGCATTTCACAGGCAATTATTTTAGAGTATAATTTCTGCTGTAACATAGGCAAAAATAGTAGCAGGATCCCAGTTATAGTGATGGGATGATTAATTGAACCAATTAATCTATTTTAGCTGGTAATGACTGAGAAAAAGATGATGTCCAGGAAATCACAAAACCTCATTATTCTTCTTTGACATATGAAAATCATGCATCAGAGATACTCCTCCGGTTATTTGTTGTTCCCACGAATGTCAAAATTTACCTGCTGGTAAGAATGAAGGGACATGAAGCATATGCAGCGAGATTTGGGTTGCAATTATGTAGCGATAAGATTGTCTCTAAGTGTTCAGCATAGGTAGGGACACATAATACCTTTAGAAAGGAGATGAGCAATTTATTTACTCAGAGGGTGATGAATCTGTGGAATTCATCGCCAAGGTGGCTGTGGAGGCCATCAATGGATATTTTTAAGGTGGAGATTGATAGATTCTTGATTAGTACGGGCGTCAGGCGTAATGAGGAGATAGCAGGAGAATGGGGTTGAGAGGGAACGATAGATCAGCCGTGATTGAAACAACACCCATTCTTTTCCTCCAGAGATGCTGTCTGACCCGTTGAGTTACTCCAGCACTGTGTCTATCTTTGGTATGAACCAGCATCTGCAGTTCTTTTGAGTACACTACAAAGGGGGAGCAGCGAGAGAGGATGTTGCAGAACTCTCGTTGGAGTCTGAAGAAGGTTCTCAATCTGAAACGTCACCCATTCCTTCCTCCAGACATACTGCCTGTCCCATTGAGTTATTCCAGCTTTTTATGTCTATCTGTAGTTCTTTGTTTCGATATTAGGTGATAAGGTAGGCGGCGCGGCTCTCGTCAGCAGCGGCCTCTGCAGTCCGTCTGCGTTTTTATTATTTTATGTCTATGTTTTTATGTAGTTTTTGTTATTTTTGTTGGGGTATGTGTGTGGGGGGGTGGGGGTGGTGTGGGGGGGGAGGGGGTAACTTTTAAATCTCTCCCTGCACGGGAGACCCGACCTTTTCTTTGTCGGGTCTCCGTTGTCGTTGGGGCTGCAACGAGGAGCGGCCTCCAACATGAAGACCGGGCACTCTGGTGCCGACTACTCACCTCACCGTCGCGGAGCTGGCCGAGTCCAGAGCGGGCGGAGCTGTGGTGGACGCTGCTGCGACCCGACCCCCGGAGATTCGGTGGCTGCAACTGCGGGTTTGGCGGACAGTGACACCAGGAGCCCACGGGTCCCTGGAGGGAGACCGCTTTTCCGGGCTTCCGCAACGGCGACTTCTCCTGCCCGAGTTGCGGGGTTGAAGAGCTCCTGGAGCGGGGCCTTACAGCACCGCCCCGCGCGACTTGGAATGGCCGCGGGTCTCTGCGAGCGCGCGCCGGGGGCTCTAACACCAAGACCCGGTGTGCGACCTTGCATCACCCGACGTGGCTTAATGGCCACGGGACAATCGCCATCGCCCGCCGGGGGCTTTGACTTTGACTCTGACATCCGGGGGGGGGGGGGGGGAGTGCGGGGGAGAGAAAAGTTTTTTGGCCTTCCATCACAGCAATGTGATGGATGTTTATGTAAATTATGTTGTGTCTTGGGTCTATTTGTTTGTAATGTATGGCTGCAGAAATGGCATTTCGTTTGGACCTCAAGGGGTCCAAATGACAATAAATTGAATTGAATTGAATTGAATTGAAGTGGATGCAGGTGATGAGGGTTACATTCTATAAGGTTGTTTTGTGACTTGGAACGGGAGCAGAAGTTTATTCACTGTGATGAAGCTTGCTGTTTGATATCGCTACTCATGTCTGGACACCCACCTTCAATAGAACATGTTCTTCTGTCGTTGACATGTGATGAGCCCGCTTTACAACAACTTAACACTGTCACTGTCTATGTGTAAGAAGGAACAGCAGATGAGAATTTAAACCGAAGCTAGACAGAAAAAACTGGAGTAATTCAGCAGGACAGGCAGCATCTCTGGAGAAAAGGAATGGGTGATTTTTCAAGTTCAAGTTCAAGTGAGTTGATTGTCATGTGTCCCCTATAGGACAATGAAATTCTTGCTTTGCTTCGGCACACAGAACATAGTAGGCATTTACTACAAGACAGATCAGTGTGTCCATATACCATAATATAGATATTATGGGTTTCAGGTCGAGACCCTTCTTCAGACTGGTTAGGGATAAGGGAAACGAGAGATATAGATGGTGATGTGGAGAGATAAAGCACAATGAATGAAAGATATGCAAAAAAAGTAACGATGATAAAGGAAACAGGCCAACAGCTGTTTGTTGGGTGAAAGTTGCACCAAGCTAGTGCGACTTGGGTAGGGGAGGGGTAGAGAGAGGGCGAATGCCGGGGCTACCTGAAGTGAGAGAAATCAATATTCATACCACTGGGCTGTGAGCTGCCCAAGCGAAATATGAGATGCTGTTCCTCCAATTTGCATTTAGCCTCACTCTGACAATGGAGGAGACCTAGGACAGAAAGGTATGTGTTAGAATGGGGAGGAGAATTAAAATGTCCAGCAACCATGAGATCAGGTAGGTTCAGGTGGGCTGAGTGAAGGTGTTCCGCGAAATCATCACCCAGTCTGCGTTTGGTCTTGGTGGTGGCTCGGTGCCATCTGAATGACTTTGTAAATTATATGGAACACAATATGGAGGACAGGTTGTCTTTTTAATAAAGACATTAAGATGGAATCGTGCAGTAATAACATGTGCTTCATTCAAGGCCATGAAGAAGCCAAGATTTAAAAAAAAATAGCTGACGCTCCAGAGATAAATAATAACTTGTTATTGGATGAGCTTGATTTGAACCCAGCTTTTCTTATATTCTGAAAGGCTACATAATCTTTCAGTCATGCCATATTCAGACTTGGTAGGAGTGTTTTACTGATAAGAAAAATGTATAATTGTGCTAACGTTCCTTTGTTCTGTGAGTGGAGCCCAAGAAGCACTGAGCAACGTTTGTGCTCATTGTAATCTTGCCACTCCCGTCTGACGAATCAATTAAAGATTGCCATGGTTTACCTTTAACAATTTTGTTGCTATCTGCTTTTTAAGAAATGAACTTTGGCACATCTGTAGTAAAGATGTGGGTGTGGGGGCTTGCAAAGCGGAAGTCATTAAAGAGACGAAGGGCATGTGAGGTATCTTGGTCATAGTTCTGGAGAGATTGGAACAGAGGGGATAGGATAGAATCGAGGTACGTAGAAATAATTTCCATGGGACAGGAGCAGGCAGAAACAATGGGTCTGCCAGGGCAGTTGTGCTTGTGGATTTTGGGAAGAAGGTAAAACCAGGCTTGGGAAACGATAAGGTTGGAGGCTGTGGAAGGCAGACAGCCAGAAGAGATGAAATCAGAAATGGTGTTTGAGATTAAGGCTTGGTGCTTGGCTATGGGATCATGGTCCAAGGATAAGTAGGAGGAGGTGTCTGAGAGTTGGTATCTGTCCTCAGCCCGGTAGAGGTCAGCGCGCCAGACTACCACGGCACCTCCCTTGTCAGCGGGTTTGATGATAATGCCAGGGTTGCTGAAGTGAGCGGAGGGCTGTTCGTTCAGAGGGGGTGAGGTTAGAGTAGGTAAGGAGAGTGGAAATGTTGAGTCGGTGCAGTTAGAAATAAAGAGGTCTAGAGAGAGTAGGCCATTCTGGGGAGTCCAAGAGGAGGGGGAACGGTGGAGAAGGGAGAAAGGGTCATCACTGGGTGGTGAGGATTCCTTCCCATGGATAAAGGCACGGAGGCGATGGAAGAAAAGCTCTGTTGTGGCGGACCTGGAACTCGTTGAGGTGGAGGCGGAGGGGAACGAAAATGAGGCCTCTGTTGAGGACAACAGAGAATCGTATTCCCTTCGAATCAGTGAATGATAAAGACATTACAGATTGGTGATGAGAATGTGAGTTTCCTTTCAGGTTTGTAAAATAATATTAATAACTGTGCAGCAACATTCAGTTAATCTGGATAACAAAAACTGATTTTCCAGTTGCCAAAAGAAAGGTCACATTTCAACAGCATTCAGAAGGAAGGTTAAGTAATAATAATAATAATAATACATTTTATTTAATGGGCGCCTTTCAGACATCTCAAGGACACCTTACATAGTAATCGGAATAAAAACATATAATCGGAATATAACAAGTAATAAAGACATCACAGAGACACAAATTAAAAACAGAATTCAATCCAAAAACAGAAAATCAAAAACACAGTGTGAAGAGAGAGCAGCGGCAACCAAAGCGCGCCAGCGTCCACTCTCTCTTCACGGCAGCCATCTTGGACTGTAGCGCAACAAAAGTAATTTGGAACGGGAACTGGAAGGAAATTCTCTTTGTGTGCGTTCAGTATGCAAAACCAAGTTTTGTATTATATCTTGGTACATCTGACAATAATAAACCAACACAAACATGACTAAGGGATTGGGATTTAGTATTGTTTAAAGATACAGCATGGAAATTGGCCCATCAGCCCACCGAGTCCACGCCGAACATCGATCACCCATTCACACTATCACTCCCTACACACTAGCGGCTATTTAGTAAACACAATTAACCTACAAATCGGCACATCTTTGGGATGTGGGAGGAAACTAAAGAATTAGAGGAAATCCACACAGTCACAGGGGGAACGTAAAAACGCCACACAGACACTTCCCGAGGTCAGGATCGAACCAGGGTCTCTGACCACTGTGAGGCAGCAGCTCTACCAGTTGCTCCAATGTGTCACCCAATGGTATCAATGTTTCATGCAGTAACAGTAGCAAACTGACAAACATTAAGATAAGATTTAGGGGTGGCACAGTGGCACAGTAGTAGAGTTGCTGCCTTCCAGCGCCAGAGACCCCGGTTCGATCCTGACTACAGGTGTTGTCTGTACAGGGTTTGTAAGCTCTCCCTGTGACGACGTGGGTTTTCTCCAGGTGCTCCGGTTTCCACCTGCAATACAAAGACGTACAGGTTTGTAGGTTAAGTGTTCAAGAAGGTACTGCAGCTGCTGGAAAATCGAAGGTAGACAAAAGTGCTGGAGAAACTCAGCGGGTGCAGCAGCATCTATGGAGGGAAGGAAATAGGCAACATTTCAGGCCGAAACCCTTCTTCAGACTGATGTAGGGTGGGGTGGGGGGAAAGAAAGGAAAAAGGAAGAGGAGGAGCCCGAGGGCTGAGGGAGAGCTGAGAAGGGGAGGAGACAGCAAGGGCTACCGGAAAATGGAGAATCCAATGTTTATGCCACTAGGGTGCAGACTGCCCAAGCGGAATATGAGGTGCTGTTCCTCCAATTTCCGGTGGTGCTCACTCTGGCCATGGAGGAGACCCAGGACAGAGAGGTTGGATTCGGAATGGGAGGGGGAGTTGAAGTGCTGAGCCGCTGGGAGGTCAGGTTGGTTAATGCGGACCGAGCGGAGGTGTTCGGCGAAACGATCGCTAAGCCTACGCTTGGTCTCACCGATGTAGATCAGCTGACATCTAGAGCAGCGGATGCAATAGATGAGGTTGGTGGAGATACAGGTGAACCTCTGTCGCACCTGGAACGACTGCTTGGGTCCTTGAATGGAGTCGAGGGGGGAGGTAAAGCGACAAGTGTAGCATCTCTTGCGGTTGCAAGGGAAAGTGCCTCTACAGCTTTGTAGGTTAATTGGCTTTGTCAAAATTGTAATTTGTACTATCTAAATGGTGTCAAGTTGGGAAAAGGGGAAGTACAACAGGATCTGGGGGTCTTTGTACATCAGTCTATGAAAGTAAGCATGCAGGTACAGCAGGCAGTGAAGAAAGCGAATGTCATGTTGGCCTTTATAACAAGAGGAATTGAATATAGGAGGAAAGAGGTCCTTCTGCAGTTGTACAGAGCCCTAGTGAGACCACACCTGGAGTATTGTGTGCAGTTTTGGTCCCCTAATTTGAGGAAGGACATTCTTGCTATTGAGGGAGTGCAGCGAAGGTTTACAAGGTTAATTCCCGGGATGGCGGGACTGTCATATGCTAAGAGAATGGAGCAGCTGGGCTTGTACACTCTGGAGTTTGAAGGATGAGAGGGTATCGCATTGAAACATATAAGATTGTTAAGGGCTGGATACACTAGAGGCAGGAAACATGTTCCCGATGTTGGGGGAGACCAGAACCAGGGGCCACAGTTTAAGAATAAGGAGTAAGCCATTTAGAACAGAGACGAGGAAACTTTTTCTCACAGAGTGGTGAGTCTGTGGAATTCTCTGCCTCTGGAGGCAGAGTTCTCTGGGTGCTTTCAAGAGGGAGTTAGATAGGGCTCTTAAAAATAGCAGTCAGGGGATATGGGGAGAAGGCAGGAACGGGGTACTGATTGGGGATGATCAGCCATGATCACATTGAATGGCAGTGCAGGCTCGAAGGGCCAAATGGCCTACTCCTGCACCTATTGTCTATTGTCTCTTGTCCCTAGTGTGTAGGATAATGCTAGTGTATGGGGTGATTGCTGTTTGGTGTGGACACGTGGGCCAAAGGGCCTGTTTTCTGTGCTATATCACTAAACTCTAAAGTCTAAAGTCTAGTGATGATTAACAACTGGTGCATTAACACGCAAATTGCTCAATAGTAACTTGAGATGGTTACTGTAACAGATTCAGCATGATGTTATTGACTGAAAACTCAATCGCAACAAAAATCTATTCTGCTGATGTTTTATTGATATTAGATCATGTGGAAGATTTTAAATCTTTGGTGTTGAGGATAATATGCTTTCTCTTTGGTTTAGGTTCAGGTTTATTATTGGCATGTGCACCAAGGTACAGTGAGAAGCTTTGTTTTACATGCTATCCAAACCAAATCAGATATACAGGTACTGTACATGAATAGAATTAGTTCAAACTCAAGCACAATAGGTAGAGCAAAGGGGTAGATATGGAGTGCAGAATATAATTCTCAGCATTGTAGCACATCAGTTCCAGAGACTGGTTTCTGCAGTCAGTAGTGGGGTCAGTCAAGTAAGCACAAGTTCCTCCACAGATCGGGCAGAAGATACAGGTCCACCACTGATTTTCTGGCAACTGGTGGTCCGGCACCTCCTTCAATCTGGGCAAAATTACGAGAGCGCACTTGAAATCCTCAGACCCGAACCCCACTCCCTCCTGGAGGTTTCCATGAAAATGTGGCACCTAGGCTGGGTGAGGCGGCCGATATTGCCCTCATCGGGATTTCTGCGACTGATCGGTGGGTTGAATTCGCCCCCTGTGGCCGGAGGTGGCAGATCGGTTGCCATAGCCGACTTCCAACGTCATCTTTGCAGGCCATTATCTCCGTCCCCCACAAGCGGTGGTGGACCTGTAGCTGATAAGGTAGCATGATCCTTGTGAAACCTATGGGCTTCATTGCACCCAAAGATTCCCCAAACCATCCTCAATTTTCCTTCTCCACTTTGCCTGATCATCGACCAAAGATTCCCAGGAGTCAGTGGGATTGTTGCATTTATTTACAGAAATGTTCAGCATATTCTTGATTTTTTTTCCCTGCCACCTAACAACCACTTCCCTTGACAGAGCCAGGAACCTAGAACATAGAAGAGTACAGCAGATGAGCAGGACCTTCAGTCGCACCCCCACATCTCATCCACCCTCACATGTCTTCCAGAGTTTTCTCCCCCTTACTATGATCAGTCTGAAGAAAGGTCCTGACCCAAAACATCGCCAATCCAAAGATGCTACCTGCCATTTCAGTCATTTAGTTTTTAGTTTAATTTAGTTTAGAGATACAGTGTGGAAACAGTCCCTTTGGCCCACCAAGCCAATGCTGACCAACGATCCCCACACACTTGCAACATCTTACACACACTAGGGATAATTTTACCAAGACAATTAGCCTTTGAAGTGGGGGTGAAAACTGGAGACCCCGAAGAAAACCCACGCAGGTCATGGGGAGAATGTACAAATTCCGTACAGACAGCGTCCATTAGTCAGGATCGAACTCGGGTCTCTGCCGCTGTAAGGCGGAGCCAACATGCTGCCCCAACTACACTTTGCGCCTTTTTTTGTAAACCATTACCTGCAGTTCTTTGTGCCTATAAAATAAACATTAATTTTACTTGTCAAGGGGTGGCTGGGACAACTCAAGCTGAATTGACAGAAAGCTTTTAGCATTAACTATTCAGATTCATATCCTGACATGTTGTTGAAAATATATGGCAAGATGTTCCACAGCAGCCAAGCTGACATCGCAGGGTTATTTCCAGCCCTGTGTTATCTAGTGTGCTAAGGGGAGAAGGAAGCAAATAAAACAAAACCAGCAAGAGGCTGGCATGGCAAGTTGGACCAAAGGGCCCTGACTGACATGGAGGGTTTGTTCTTGGACATCATCTCTCACGTCAAGAAAGTTAATTTACCTGACTATCAATGCGCACATAATGGGCTCAGCTGATACACGAGGATAGTCCATGGAGACAAGTCAATGCTCAAGATTCCTGAACTGGGTCATTGCTTGTGTAACCAGGATAATTTACTGAAGGCCATGACCATAGAATAAGAAAGTTTTCTGATTTCAAGAAATTAACTGTCCTAATTTCACCGCTGCCTTGAAAGGTAACATGGAACTAGTGCAAACGGGGTGATCGATGGCCGTTGTGGACTCGGTGGGCTGAAGGGCCTGTTTCCATACTGGCCCTTCCACACTGTATCTTTCAATCAATCACTCAATCAATCAATCAATCAATGCTCATTGAGTAGAAGAATTCAAATCAGAATACTGTTGTGGATTTTCTGCTGTCAATGCAAACTGTATGTAAGCATTGACATTGGAAGTGAAATTGTGGCCCACCTATTAGATGTGGTCAATAAGAATTTTCCAGAAACTATACCTGAAACCAAAGGCAAAAACAAGAAAGACTCCAAGTTAAAAGATTTATTAAATCGGATTTGAAGGTAGGGGCAGGATTTTTCCACGGCAGAAGTAAGGAATTGAAACTATTTGTCAATGTGTTGTCATGTGAGCAAGGGTAGGATCATAAAGCCATAGTTCTAGTGCATTGAGAGAGAGGAGTTGGGCTGAGCTTCACACATTGCACACGCTGATAGTCATCATGAAAGCAATTGCAGGAAGCTTTACTGGCCTTGTTTTGAAAAATAGCCTCAAGTCATTGGTAAGAAACACGATCTTTGACAAAGTTGATGAAGCAAGTCATGTAACAGCTTCTTTGCAGGCATGCTCACGGCCCATTAGACCTTTCCTGAGAGTACTTGCGGGCTTTTTGAGGTAAAAGGAAATTATAGTTTCTTGGGACTGATAGTGCATTGAAGTGAAACACTAAGCATAACTGCAGAATGGACAACACAAGAGAAAAAAAAGGACACAAAGTGCTGGAGTAACTCAGCAGGTCAGGCAATATCCCTGGAGAGCATGGATAGGCGACATTTCGTGTCGAGACCCTTTTTAAGGCATATCAAACATTTGTTAAACGTAGCCTTGTTTTAGTCTTGTTCTGTTTAGTTTCAGTCTGTATATAACTTAGTTTCAAATATGTCCGCAATAAAACTCAAAGTAGTTAAATTGTTCTCAAGAAGCAATTTTTGCATGGCTATGCAAAGCTCCATGTGAAGTATTCACTGCCCAGTTCAGAATTTAGAGATACAGTGTAGAAAGAGGCCCTTCGGCTCACCAAGTCCCCACCGCCCAGCAATCCCTCTACACTAGCACTATCCTACACACTAGGACCAATTTATAATTTACAGAAACCAATTTACCTATAAACCTGCACATCTTTGGAATGTGGGAGGAAACCAGAACACCTGGAGAAAACCCATGCAGTCACAGGGAGAATGTACAAACTCCATACAGGCAGCAACCATAGTCAGGATCGAACCTGGGTCTCTGCCGCTGTCAGGCAGCAACTCAACCGCTGGGCCACCGTGCCGCCCAACAATTTCAACAATTTATTGTCAGAAACAATACTGCCACAAGATATTCACCTGCAGAACTCTTGATGAAGAGCACATTAGGAACACATTTGAGCTCTTTCGAAACACATTTGGCATCTAAAATTGAACAGAAACGGCTGAGTCAATAATGGAACTGAAACAGCGATCGGAAGGAATTCAGATTGTAACAAAATAAACTTGCTTTTGTTCATGGCCTCCCCCACCCAGCTCACGCAAGTGGAAAACAGGAACCAATGGAGACGTTTGCAAAATCAAGAGATACTTTGATGTAACTTTCAAATCTCTGCTGGGGATGAAACAAGTTTGGAAGTTGGACCATTTTATCTTGACATTGTTTCCAAATTGGATTATGTGCAGACTTCAAGAAGCAAATGCAATCAAATCTGGGGTTAGGGACAGACCCTTTTTTGAGTTCACATCTAGAAGATATTTCAAGACCTTTCTCTGGAACCCGAAGACTTATGAGGGATATTTTGAAACTAAGCTTATAGTGGCTCTTCACTAAATTTGAATCTTGATACATTACTTGCACCTCTTTGTTGCTTTACGGAAAGGGCAGAAAGCCATGGAGGTATATAAGTAGCACAGAACCAAGCTCTTTGGCCAACTTGTCCATGCAACTATGTGGCATAATTGAGCTAGTCGCATTGGCCTGCATATGGCCAACATCCCTTCAAATCTTTCCCATCCAGGTACCTGTTGAATTGCCCTTTAAATGTCACAGTTGTACCTGTCTGCCCACTTCCTCTGGCAGTTCGTTCCATATACGCAGCGCCCTTCCTGCGTAAAGGATGCCCCTCGTCTCTTTTAAATCCATCTATACCCTTTCACCTTAAACCTATGCACTCTAGTCTGAATCTGGAGAACGATCCCGATTTGAAATATTGCCTATTCATTCCTCTCAGAGATGCTGCCTAACCTGCTGAGTTACTCCAGCAATTTATGTTCTAAGTTCATAAGTTCATGTCATAGGAGCAGAATTAGGCCATTTGGCCAATCGAGTTTATTCCACCATTCAATGGCCAGTCCATCAAGCCCTCTCAACCCAATTCTCCTGCCTTTTCCGCATAACCTTTGACACCCTTGCTAATCAAGAACCTGTCATTCTCCGCTTTCAAAATACCCAATGACTAAACCTCCACAGTCATTTTTGGCAAAATTCCACAGATTCCATGCAAGATTTCAGAATCTGCAGTTCCTTGTGTCTACAACGTTTGTACATGAAATCCCCAAGACTTTGAAATTCTTCTCAATCAAATATTTAACACCCAAGCACTTAAATACGTCCACTTATTTAGCATTAATGAAGTCAGTTTATGAATTTTTCTGCAGAAAATGTTGTGCAAAGATTCAAAATCAATTATGGATATGATTGATCTTTTCTCCAAAAGTTGGCAAGACTCATTTCACCTGTTCTATGTAATCCTATTCTAGTCACAAAGAGAATCACTGCTTTCTGCAATCAATATTAATGCTCAACATTTGGCACAGATTCAGTGGCGAACATTCAACTAACAGAATCCTCGGTACAAGGTTAGATATTTCATCTGTCTATTTCAATTTTCTTAAATTCACAAAGTCAATTTATAGTTCAACAAGTTCATTGCTTAAATAGCTCAGTAGCAACACCAAAATAATCAAAGTTCAGTAAATGGTTATTTATTTAATCCTGCAATTTCAAACCAAATATTATTTCTCTGAATGTTGCACAATTTGCAGCACAGTAGCGCAGCTGGTAGTGCCGCTGCCTCACAGCGGCAGAGACCCGACTGATCCTGACCTAGGGTGCTGTCTGTGTGGAGTTCTCCCTGTGACCCGGTAGGTTTCCTCCCACGTCCCAAACACGTGTGGGTTTTGTAGATTAATTAGCCTCAATAAATTGTTCCATAATGTATAGGGAGGGAGTGGATGAGAAACTGGGATAACATAGAAGCAGTGTGAACGGATGATCGACAGTCGGACTGGAGTTGATGGGCTGAAGGACCTGTTTCTATGCTGTATCTTTCAATTCAATTCAACTCAATTCAGAATCTGTGAAAGGAAGGATGAGAAGATTCATCATTAATTCTTGCTATTGAGGAAGTGCAGCGTAGGTTCATAAGGTTAATTCCAGGGATGGCGGGACTGTCATATGCTGAGAGAATGGAGGGGCTGGGCTTGTACACTCTGAAGTTTAGAAGGATCTTATTGAAACCTATAAGATTATTAAGGGTTTGGACACGCTAGAGGCAGGAAACATGGTCCCGATGTTGGGGGAGTCCAGAACCAGGGGCCACAGTTTAAGAATAAGGGGTAAGCCATTTAGAACGGAGACGAGGAAACACTTTTTCCTACAGAGAGTTGTGAGTCTGTAGAATTTTCTGCCTCAGAGGGCGGTGGAGGCCGGTTCCCTGGATACTTTCAAGAGAGAGCTAGATAGGGCTCTTAAAGATAGCGGAGTCAGGGGATATGGGGAGAAGGCAGGAACAGGGTACTGATTGTGGATGATCAGCCATGATCACATTGAATGGCGGTGCTGGCTAGAAGGGCCGAATGGCCTACTCCTGCACCTATTGTCTATTGTCTATTAATCTGTTTCCTTTATTTAATTTGATTCTTTATTCAATATGTTACCACAGTGTTAAAAAATACTCACTTACCAGGTTAGAGATAGATTGGTACCTATTGTAAGATGATGGCAGTGGAGGCTAAGTCATTGGGTACTTTTAAAGTGGTGGGTGACAGATTCTAGAATAGGAAGGTTGTCAAAGGTTACAGGGAGAAGGCAGAAGAATGGGGTTGAGAGGGAAAGATATTTTAGTCATGATCAAAGGCTTCAAAGGTCTTTCATTGTCACGTACCAATTAATCGAATGGTGGATCAGACTCAATGGGTCAAATGGCCTAATTCTGCTCCTATGTCTTATGATCTTATGATCTTTGAAAACTGCCAAATGACTTGCCCTAAACATAATGCTACTATTTCCAAGTGTTGTGTAAATTATCATGCGGTCCTTGTTGATGAGAAGGGCCTGTTTCCATGCTGTATCTCTAAACTAAACTAAGCAATTTGTTATGGCAAACCAAAGAAATTGGAGCTGCTGGAAATCTGAAAGCTCCAGAATCACACAGTAGGTCGGGCAGCGTCTGTGGGGAAAAAATAATTGACATTTCAGGTCAATGACCCTGTTCTCACTAAAGCAAGATATATGCAGTTACCGCTGTGAAGGTGTAGGATTTGGAAGGCAGAGAAGGCATTGGTTTGGGGTTATACACATCTCAGGGAGAAATTGGACGCAGCTCTGCTTTCAGCTTTGTCCACTGTAATGTCCTCTTCGGATGCTGCCCGACCCGCTGAGTTACTCCAGCTTTGGTCACTGTTATGTCCTCTACATTGTTAGAATTAGCACCAGCCACAATCCCTCACCATTACCATGGGGGGCACAGTGGCACAGCGGGAGAGTAGCCGCTTTACAGCATCAGAGACCCGGGTTCAATCCTGACTGCGGGTGCTGTCTGTAAGGACGATTTCCCTGTGACCGCGTGGGTTTTCTCCAGGTGATCCGGTTTCCTCCCACATTCCAAAGACGTGCTGGTTTGTAGGTCAATTAACTTCTGTAAATTGTCCCTAGTGTGTAGGATAGAACTGGTGTGTGAGTGATTTCTGGTCGGCGTGGACTCGGTGGACTAACGGGCCTGATTTCACGCTGTATCTCTAAATTAGACTAAACTAAAGAGAGGAAACAATGAGCATTATCTCCTCTCCTGACCTTTTGGTGGGCTGGGTTGGTTTAGTGATCCCTTTGACAGCCTGGACCTCCCTCCTGGCAAGTACCCTGTTGACCGGGACTTCCATAGCCCTTTGAGTGAATCATCAAGCAACAACAAAGGAAGAATTCAATTCGGTCTGGAGACAAAATTATCTTTTATGATGCATTGTTTCTTAATCACTGTGATCAGCAGCCTTGCAGACAAGAGTGCTAAACATTGGAAGACTTGAATATAGCTTCCTTCTCCCAGAAGTGGTAGTTACCTCCTGTGACATTTATAATCACATGGTCTGAATCATACAATGATGAGGCTTGTCAAGAATGAATATCCCCTTCTGAATCCATGCTGACTTTTGCTAGCTGTTTAAAGTATAGAGTTGAGTGAGAACCCATTGTGGGCTTCACCTTTCCTGGGTTTTCAGTGCCGGTTCTGACCTGATTTGTTCAGTACCTTTTCATACTTCTGGTTTCCCTCTCCCCTGACTCTCAGTCTGAAGAAGTGCCTTGACCCAAAACATCACCTATTCCTTTTCTCCTGACATGCTGCCTGACCCGCTGAGTTACTATAGTGCTTTGTGTCTATCTTCTGAGAGAGATACAACATGGAAACAGGCCCATCAGCCCACAGAGGCAACATCGACCATCCATCGTCCGTTCACACTAGTTCTATGTTATCCCTCTTTCCCATCCACTCCGTACACACTAGGGGTAATTTACAGAGGCCAATTAACCTACAAACCCACACATCAATGAGATGTGAGAGGAATCCGGAGCTCTCAGAGGAAATGCACGTGGTCACAGGTAGAACGTGCAAGCTCCACAGAGACAGCACCTGAGGTCAGGATCAAACCCGGGTCTCTAGCTCTGTGAGGCAGTGGCTCTACCAGCTGCAATGCTGTGCCATCCTACTGAGTTCAGTGATATTATTCAAATATCAGAAAAGTAACTACAGGTAACCACTCCATTGATAAAACTTAAATCCACTCCTGCTATTCGATTTCACCACTTTATGTGGGAAAGATAAAGGCTCACCCACTTATATTTCCAACATCATAAATAATAAATATTTTTTCTTGAAAAACAGACCCAGGAACAGCTTCTTCCCCTCTGTTATCAGGCTTCTGAACGGTCCTTCCATAAGCTGGGCTACTGTTCAATTCACCTCCACCCCATTGTGAACATTGGACTTTGTTTATGGAACTGAGGCGCTGCAATGCCGAGAACTATATTCTGCACTCTGTATCTTCCCCTTTGCTCTACCTATTGTACTTGAGTTTGGCTTGATTGTATTTATGTATAATATTATCTGATCTGATTGGATAGGATGAGAAACAAAGCTTTTCACTGTACCTCGGTGCATATGACAGTACTAAAACTAATCCTAAACCCAATGCAAAACATGGTAAAACATATTTTTGCATGTGCTTTGTCATTGTTTTTGAAACGCATACCGCATTTGACTGCTTCTAGCCTACTGATAATTCCCGACATTTCATTAATCGCCTCATTGTGACAGTTTCTCAGAAATTTCCTCAATGTCCTTCTCAGCACTCGAAAATAAAATGTAGTGGTTGGGTTAATTATCTTCTGAGCAGTTGTTAGTTTATCTGAGACTTCTATCTCATTGGTATGGAAGTCATTGATTTTCTCAAGATTATTTCTGCTTGAGAGTGCCATCTTACTGAGATCGGTCCCGTGCGGCCTTTTGGAAGAAGTAATCCTTTAGAAAATTTACATCATTTGTGTTTACCCTCAAATTTGAGCCTGCTTGTACATGTGAACCTTCTTTCCTGACACTGAATTTTCAGCACTGATGTTTGGACAGCACCATATCAAGATCCCAGATATACAGAAAGTGCTGGAGTAATTCAACGGGTCAGGCAGCACCTCTGGAGAACATGGATAGGTGACGTTTTGGGTCAAGACCCTTCTTCAGACTGAGATTCAGGTGAGAGGGAAACTAGAGGCATGAAAAGTTACAGAACAAATCAGAGGTGGTACTGATGACTCAGGAAAGGAGGGAATGCAAGGGTTACTTGAAATTGGAGAAATCAATATTCCTACCGCTGGGTTGTAAGCTGCGCTAGCAAAATATGAGGTGTTGTTCCTCCAATTTGTGTGTGACCTCACTCTGACAGTGGAGGAGGCCCAGGACACAAAGATCAGTGTGGGAATGGGAGGGGGAGTAAAAGTGTTTGGTAACTGGTAGATCGCATAGGCCAAGGCGGACTGAGCGTAGGTGTTCAGCAAAATGATTGCCCAGTCTGCATTTGGTCTCGCCGATACATTTGTAGATCCCAGAAGCATTCAGATATCTGTTGCGGAAAACACTTTGGCCCTGATTTTGCCGCATATTGCTAGATCAGCTCGTTTAAACAACTATTGATATTTGTTTGCGGTGATAAAAATCTCAAGTGTAGGCTTTTCTAAAGAGCAAGAAAATGATAAAGGAATTGTCTAAGGTGCAGAAAGCAAATATAATGTTTTATCGCACTGCTTATTATCAGCGATGTATCATGAAGGGGCTATAAGAGATTGTACCATACTTTTAGTCAGAAGCAGTCCAACATAGAAGTCAATCATTGCAGGAAAGTTTCTACAAAGATGTCCATGAGCAGTTACACTTGCTATTAGCAAAACTATGTTTAATATTAATTTTGATCTCAGAATTACTGGTTGGAAAGAATTTATCATGCTTTTGTTTACCTTTGGCTTATCTATCTTACCCTCTCAACGCCATTCTCCTGCCTTCTCCCCTTAACCCCTGACACCTGTGTTAAGAATCAGTCAATCTCCCCCTTAAAAATAACCATTGGCTTGACCTCCACAGCCTTGTGTGACATTGAATTCCATAGATTCACCACCCTGGTATTGAACACAGTCAAGGATAAAATGTCATGGTGTTAGCATACTCCCTAGGTACAATTGTACAGTACAGGTACAATTGAAGACTTGAGATAAATATAATGACACCTATTATTGACACTAGAAGATGAAGGTCCTGAGCATAGAACATAGAGCACAGAACAGCATGGCACAGGAACAGGCCCTTCGGCCCACAATATCTGTGCCGAACATGATGCCAAAGCTATTACTTATCTACCTGCGCATAACCTATATCCCCCCATTCCCTGCATAAACATGTGTCTATCCAAACATCTTTTAAATGCTCCAGTTGTGTCTGCTTCAACCATCAACCCCAGCAGTGTTCCAGGCACTCAGTCACTGTGTAAAAAACTTGCCCCACTCATCTCCTTTAAACTTTGCCTCTTCCACCATAACGTTATGCCCTCAGGTGTTTGATTTTTCCATTCTGGGAAAACGTTTCTGACTTGTCTGCCCTATCTATGCCTCTCATAATTTTATACACTTCTCTCAGGTCTCCCCGCAACTTCCGAGTTCCAAAGTAAACAATCCAAGTCTGTCCATCATCTCCCTGTAGCTAATACCTCCTAATCCAAGCATCATTCTGGTAAATCTCCTCTGCAGCCTTTCCAAAGCTTCTACATCCTTCATGTAATACAGCTTTATTCATTCTCAGTAAATGGCTATTGTTGACAAAGTCTTTGTTGTTTCCCACCTTAAGTGTACTCGAGAACGCAATGGTGAGCTGTCTTCTTAAATAATGAGGGGTTTCAACAGAATCAAGAGTCTAGAGTCAAGAGTGTTTTATTGTCATGTATCCTGAAATGGAACTATGAAACTCTTACTTTCAACAGCACAACAGATATGTAAACTGGGAGGGCATGTTGGGATGGTACATGGTTTGCAAGGAGTTTGGAGATAATGGTTTCTCATTTTCTCACTAGTTTTTTCCTTTTAGCTTATAGGTTAAACATTTGGTAGATGCTTCTTATGTCTTTAAGGGGTCGCAGAGAGGCGCAGCGGTAGAGTCGCTACCTTACACCCCGGGTTCGATCCTGACTACAGGTGTTGTCTATATGGAGTTTGCACGTTCTCCCTGTGACTGTGGGTTTTTTCCGGGTGCTCCGGTTTCCTCACACACTCCAAAGACGTACAGGTTCATGCGTTCATTTGCTTCGGTAAAATTGTAAATTGTCGTGTAGGATAATACTAGTGTACGGATCGTTGTGCAGTGCAGACTCGGTGGACCGAAGGGGATGTTTCTGCATTGTATCTCTAAAAGTCTAAAAAATAATATTTAGAATACTATCCTAAAAACATACATACATAGAAATTACCATAGAAATGGTTCACTCTAGAAAGTTTAAAACTAGATATAATTTTTTTTTTTAATTTAATATTACAAAAAGATGACTAACGTTTTAAAAAAATGTATTAATTAAATTTTCCAAAAGTTTATGAAAGAAGTTTATTAATTAGATTAGATGGTCAGGCCCTTGAATAGCTTAATCAGCTTTTGGGCCACAGTCCATAGATACCAACAGCAAGGAGCAACATGTGTACCGGCTTCCCTATGTCTATAACAAAGCACTGAATAGATGTAGTACATTTGTTGTCTTACATTCTGGAATCTAGTCAACTTTGCAAGATTACTACCTTTGCATCCACTGGTTTTCCAATTGGTTCTTTCGAGATCGGAGGATATCAGAACACAAATGCAGAAGATCTGTTGGTGTTTTGTGCCATTAATTTGTCTTTAACATTTTCTTCAGCTCTGATTATTGTTCTTAATTCCAATCTCTCCTTTACCTTTAGATTTTCGAATAATAGAGAATGCTTTAAACTTTAGAAGGCTCGTAAACTGGCCTTTTGGACCACCACATCCGCATTTATCAGTGATCACACCATGTACTAACACTATCCTACACATTGGGGACAATTTACAATTTTACTGAAGTCAATTAACGTACAAACCTGCACGCCTTTGTACTGTGCTAGAAACCCAGCTAGCACCTGGAGAAAACCCAGGCAGTCATGGTGAGAATGTACAAACTCTGTATAGACACAACCTGTAGCCGGGATCGAACCCAGGTCTCTGGCGCTGTAAGGCATTAGCTCTATTAGTAATACCTTAGGTTTGAAAACATATAAAGCATTTTTGTTCAAAGTCTCCAAACATTGTGTTAATTAGACATTTGAGTGATAACTTCAGTGATAAATTGTTGTTTTTTAGTGACAATCTATTTGCCTTTTGTAATGTTAATAGTAATTACTGTGTGTGCATTTTTATTCCTAAATTGAAGTTGGAATATTTTGTTCCTTTTAAAAGTTAACTAATGGTTTGCATTATGAACACTGAACACATGTGTGACAATAACAAGATGCTAATGTCAAACAGATCCTCCTATTTTATATCTGTGAACAAGGCAATGACATATCGTTCTCTTGTTCCCTTATCATGTGCTGATAGAAACATAGAAGCATAGAAAAATAAGTGCAGGAGTGGGCCATTCGGCCCTTCGAGCCAGCACCGCCATTCAATATGATCATGGCTGATCATCTAAAATCAGTACCCCATTCCTGCATTTTCCCCATATCCCTTAATTCCTTTAGCCTTAAGAGCTACTGTAAATCTAACTCTCTCTATGAAAACATCCAGTGAATTGGCCTCCACTGCCTTCTCTGGCAGATAATTCCACAGATTCACAACTCTGGGTGAAAACAATTTTCCTCATCTTGGTCCAAAATGGCCTACCCCTTATTCTTAAACTGTGACCCCTGGTTCTGGACTCCCCCAACATCGGGAACATTTTTCCTGCATCTAGCCTGTCCAATCCTTTAAGAATTTTAGATGGATTGGTAGAGATTGAAGAAGACATTCTTCTCCGCTCTCTGTAGCTTGTACTTCACAGCAATGTAGTAAGTGCAACATCAGTAGTGGCTATGCACATTGTGAGCATGTGCTTCTGTGGGCAGCACAGTGACACATATGGTAGAGCCCTGCAGTCCCATCTGCCTGCATTTGGCCCATGCCCCTTTGATACTTTCCTATTCATGTAAATGTCCAAGTGTCTTGTGAATACTGTATAGTACCTATCCTCAACCTCCTCTTCTGGCAGCTCAGTCCACATACCCACCACCCTCTGTGAAAAAGTTGCCACTCAGTTTCCCATTAAATCTTGCCCCTCTCACCTTAAACCTATGTGGTCTGGTTTTTGATTCCCCTACCCTGGGTAAAAGACTGTTCATTCCCCCTCATGATCTTATACACCATTATATGATCACCCCTCAGCCTCCGGCACTCCAAGGAGTAAACGCTCATCTGCCCAACCTCTCCCTGTAGCTCAGGCCCTCGAGTCCTGGCAACATACACATAAATCATCTCTGCACTCTTTCCAGCTTAACAAAATCCTTTCTATGGGGAACATGGACAGGTATAATGGCATGTTGACCTTCATATTCCTCGTATGTTGCAAAACATACTTGGCGAATAAAGTGTGATTCTGATTCTGATTCTGATAACAAGAGGAGTTGAGTATAGGAGCAAAGAGGTCCTTCTGCAGTTGTACAGGGCCCTAGTGAGACCACACCAGGAGTATTGTATGCAGTTTTGGTCTCCAAATTTGAGGAAGGACATTCTTGCTATTGAGGGAGTGCAACGTAGGTTACAAGCTTAATTCCTGGGTTGGCGGGACTGTCATATGCTGAGAGAATGGAGCGGCTGGACTTGTATACTCTGGAATTTAGAAGGATGAGAGGGATTCTTATTGAAACATATTGCCACAGTTTAAGTCTAAGAGGTAAGTCATTTAGAATGGAGATGAGGAAACACTTTTTCACACAGAGAGTTGTGAGTCTGTGGAATTCTCTGCCTCAGAGGGTGGTGGAGGCCGGTTCTCTGGATACTTTCAAGAGAGAGCTAGATAGAGCTCTTAAAGATAGCAGAGTCAGGGGATATGGGGAGAAGGCAGGAATGGGGTAATGATTGTGAATGATCAGCCATAATCACATTGAATGGCGGTGCTGGCTCGAAGGGCCGAACGGCCTACTCCTGCAACTATTTTCTATTGTCTATTCTAATGTTTCGTGTCGGGACCCTTCTTCAAATTGAGCCCTATTTCAAACTGACCCGAAATGTCACCTATCTATGTTCTCCAGAGATGCTGTCCGACTCACTGAGTTACTCCAGCACTTTGTGTACTTTTGTAAGCAATATGTGCAGATCTTTGTTTCAACATCCTTTCTATAACAGAGTGATCAAACTAAACACAGTAATCCAAAATGCGGCCTCACGAAACCTATAACATCACATCACTACTTCTAGATACAATGCAGCATTTACAAACCTGAACATTCATTTCATCCACACTGTGACTCTAGTAAGTGCCCTTGACTTTACTTTAGACTTTAGACTTTAGATATACAGCGTAGAAACAGGTCTGAGGGTTGAGGGTTGAGGTCCCGACCACGGGGGAAAATGGAGGAGGACTGGCCAAATGTTGTGCCACCACAGTGATGAATGCTGTGGTGGGTGTTTGTATTAAATTGTTAGTGTGCTTTTGTGTGTTCGTTATCATTGTACCGCTGCTGGCAAATTCATTTCACTTGCACTTTATGTGCAATGTGACGAATAAAACTGATTGTATTGATTGATTGTATTGATTGTAGAAACAGGTCCTTCGGCACACTGAGTCTGAGCCGATCAGCGATCACCCCGTTCACTAGCAGTATCCTAAACACGAGGGACAATTTACAATTTACAGAAATCAATGAATCTACAAACCCTGTCGGTCTTTGGAATGTGGGAGGAAACTGGAGCACCTGTAGAAAACCTACGCATTCACGGGGAGAATGTACAAACGTCACATAGACAGCATCCGTAGTCAGGATTGAAACCGGGTCGCTGCCTCTGTACTACTGCTGTGCTACCATGCCACCCGTACTGTGTTACAACTGATCAAGCTCACCATGGAGGAGGATAACGGCCAGTTGGAACAGGATGATATGTACATCTCCCTTCACGTCACACGCTGTGCTTACCTGGAAATACAAAGCCGTTCCTTAAGTGCCAATGTGCCACTTTTGGGGATTCCTGATGCAACATCACCACAGTCCTATCTTCACCTTAAGGACTATACAACTCAGGAGGACAGCTCATCAATATGTTATCATGGATAATTAGGGAGTGACATTCAGAGCTAGCCTTGCCAACAAATCCTGCATTCCATGAATATATTAAAAATAACAAGATAAGACATAATAATATTCAATGTTTTGTTCCAACTCTTACATATGGACCTTGTATTCTTTTATTCAGAAGCTATTCTCCTTGTATTAATCTACATGCAACAAATTCACTGCAGAAATTCTGATGGTGTTAATACCCAGACCTTGTAAACATCTATTATTGCCCTTATATGCAAGCACATGCATATGTATGTTTTATTTGGCATTCAGAGACAGCGTAGAGTTTGTCAGAACCCATAGACATCAAACAGGTTGACTGCCTGGATTATTAAAGAGGCTCTTTGTTTTTTAATCTTTTAAGGAAGGACTTCATTTCCAAATTGTGTATTACATCTGGAGACTAGGAACTGCAGTTTACAAAACAAAACACAATGTGTTGGAGTAACTCAGCTGGTCACCCAGCGTCTCTGGAAAACATGGATCAGTGATGTTTCCGGTTGGGACCCTTCTTCAGACTAGAGAAAAGTTCAGACCCGAAACATCACCTATCCATGTTCTCCAGAGATGCTGCCTGACCCGCTGAGTTACTCCAGCACTTTGTGTCTTATTGTGCATTACATTCTGCACAAGCTGTGTTTAATTTCATTGGTAGTGGAAGTATAGACCTTTTCAGCTTAGTTTACTTTTGTTAAGAGATACAGCATGGAAACAGGCCCGTAGGCACCACCAAGTCCACGCAGAACCAGCAGTCACCCCATATGCTAGCACTATCCTATACACTGGGGACATTTTACAATATTTACCAAAGCCAATTAACTTACAAACTTGTACTTCTTTATAGTGTGGGAGGAAACTGGAGCACCTGGAGAAAACCCACATGGTAATGGGGGAGAACGTACAAACTCCGTCTAAACAGCACCTGTAGTCAGGATTGAACTCGGATCTCTGGCAGTGTACTCTATCGCTGCGCCAACGTGCCTCCCACAACTCTTTAACCCTTATGATTGTAGTTGCTTAGATGGGGTCGGTATTGGTCGTACTGAAAGGCCTGTTTTTGTGCTATATGATTCTCTGACATTATTCAGATGGGTATGTCAAACAAATCAAACATCTTAAAGGCAGACCTTTTTTATGTATTCTTTAAAAAAAAATCATTGCAATCTCAGAAATAGGGCAGAAATCTGCTGAGCTAGGTAGTTCCAGAGAAGGGTGAAGTAAAGTAGGACAGGGCATAGAGACTGTTGAAGCTCTTGATGAAACAGTATTCCAGGTAGATTTGTTTGGTGAAATAGAAATCAAGGCCCTGGGGTTATGTTTTCTGAAGGAGCAGAGTATATCATCAAAGATCTGGCAGTTAGTGACAAGTCATGGTGTGTAAAGAATTGTGCGGCTCGTTACATTTCAACTTTATTAATTTATTTTTTTTAGTTTAGAGATACAGAGCGGAAACAGGCCCGACAGGATAGCGTTAGTGTGCTAAGTCAGCGTGGACTCGATGGGCTGAAGGGCTTGTTTCTGCACTGTATCCCTAAAGTCTGAAGTCTAAAGTAAAGTCTGTGTAAATCTTATTGAACATGAGCAGGTTAAAGGGACTGATTGGCCTATTTCAGCTCATAATTCATGTCTTACTTCATACAGAGTTGCACACTCATGTATATTAATGATCATCTTACCTGTAATAGGTAATACATCTGCTTTAGGTTATTAACTGAATTTTGGAAAACCCTTTTACAATTCCCTTTCTTGGAAGTCTGAAGAAGGGTCCCGAACCAAAACGTCACCTATCCCTGTTCTCCAGAGATGCTGCCTGACCCACTGAGTTACTCCTGCTCTTTGTGTATTTTTTTTGTAAACCCGCATCTGCAGTTCCTTGTATCTCGATAAGCCTAGCATAACTAGACAATGCTGAATGTCGTTCAGGTTCCAACATGCTGACGTTTCCATCAATAATCTAAGTATAAGTATGCACCTTTCAGATCCCTCACAATTAATTCAAGGAGCCAAAATATTTTAGTTGCCGAAGTGTCACTCTAATGCTGATTCCAAAATTCAAGAGGAAAATTGCTTCAAGAGGGAAGTGTCAAGAGTGCTTAATTGTCATATGTGGCTGAACAGAACAAAGGAATTCTTACTTGTGGCATTACAGACCTGTGAACACACTACTCAATTGACAACATAATAAAACAAACCAAAAATAAGTTCAATACATTAAATAAATTCTAATATTAGTGTAAAATAAAGCAAAAGCTCAAAGTACCAAATGCAACCAAGTTTAGTTCATAGTTTGGAGTTTAGTTGATTGTTATAGTGTTCAACAGCATGATTGTTGTTGGGAAGAATTTGTGGGTGGCACAGTGGACCTAGAGTTGCTTCCTCATAACACCAGAGGCCCAGGTTCGATCCTAACTATGGGTGCTGTCTGTAAGGAGTTTGAGTGTTCTCCATGTGACCGATTCGGTCTTCTCCGGATGTTTTGGTTTCCTCCCACATTCCAAAGAAGTACATGTGATAATTGCTCGTTTCTAAGCTTCCCCTCAGTCTAGTTTAAAAGAAAACACTGAATCAAGCACTTGAATCAACTAAATTTTATTTTACCAAAAGCGCGTCACAGTTCAACTACTGTACCTACCCCACCGTGGGTTAGATCCTCGAATCTGCCTGTTCAAGCCCTTTAAAGGGCCTTTTCACGGGGCGAGTTGACGCAAGATGTCACCAGAGTGAAGAGGTCGTGGTCCAGCACGAGTCTCGCACGATATAACGGCAGTAGATAAAGAGTTCCCACGGTACTCGGCATTTATGTTATTCGTGCGAGTGACTTGGCCGTTTCCCGAGCTGTCGCGTTAAATCTTGAATGAACATCGTGAACTACACGTGACACAAATGATGTAACTTTTTTTTTCACACACTATATATATCCTCTGACACTGTAATGAGAAAAGCACTGGAACCAGGGTTGCGCATAGCAATCACCCTCCGCTACTTGGCCTCAGGCGATTCTTATACTGCGACTTTTTTACTTTGCAGCTGCAGGGCAGACAGACAGACTTATAAGAGAAGTTTAAGTTAACTGCAAACACAGCACTTTTACATCAATAGCAATGTATGTTTTTAAATCTTGGATAACATTAAATGGTTCTCCTCTTGATGAACTTATATATCGTTAT
The DNA here is from genome assembly GCF_010909765.2 of Amblyraja radiata. Lineage (NCBI taxonomy): Eukaryota > Metazoa > Chordata > Chondrichthyes > Rajiformes > Rajidae > Amblyraja > Amblyraja radiata. Next base: position 23,066,867 of record NC_045975.1, on the reverse strand, counting down.
ATAAACTCACATGAGCACTCGGGAAACTCGGCAGCCTTCGTCTCCAGCAGGTTCCTTTTTCTCTCCCTGTTTCTATAATCCTCTCTGGATTTATCGTACAGAATCTCGTTAAATTGGAACCATTCTACAAGTTCCCCCTCTTGTTCCCTGGTGAAGTTATATGACTTTACCTTCTGCCATCTTCCCTTTACGTCTGTAGAGGCTATTCCTACAACGGCTACTGGGGAGGCAATCTGAATTGCACCTTGCTCACCCTCTCCCTGCTCCAAGGAGCCCACAGGCAGTGTTATCTGTGGCATCTCCTGTTGCCTCTCCACCTGTCTCTCTTGCTGCGTCTCCTCCTCATTCTCCTGCATGGCAAAAACATCTCTGACCCGCTTTACCCCCTTCCTTTGAGATTTTCTGGGAGCCATCTCTGCAAGTGTTCCTGTTAAAAAGATTATCCAACAATGACAATTAGGTGGGACGTCCTCGAAGGACACATGTTCCCATGTGTCCTTTTGAGACCACCTTTTTTAGTCACCCTCTGTCCCCTCTGTCCAGCTTCCGGGTTTACCGTTCGCAGGAGTTCCCACGCGCTATATCTCTAAAATCTGAAGTTATGTAATGTCTAAAGGAACTGCAGACGCTGGTTAATGCTGGTTAATATGCACAGAAGGACACAAAATGTTGGTGTAACTCAGCAGGTAAGTCAGATCTGGGAAGAAAAGCATAAAAAGCTGGAGTAAGTCAGCGGGTCAGGCATCATCTCTGGAGAAAAAGAATAGGTGACGATTCGAATCGGAGCCCTTCTTCAGACATCCTAATCGGAATTGAGTCTGAAGATGTGTCTCGTCCCGAAACATCAGCTTTTTTTCTCCAGAGATGCTGCTTGACTCGCTGAGTTACTCCAGCTTTTTGTGTCTGTCTTCGGTTTAAACCAGCATGTGCAGTTCACTCCTTACACGGGTCTCTGCACAACATTGATTGGTAGCGTTCCGGACCCCTGGACCCGAGGACTCCGACCTGTATCTCTCAAAGAAGTACATGTGAAAAATATCTCACGGACCATAAAAATGCGTAACCTTTCAGTAAAGTCCCTTTTAAAGTCCCTTTTAAAGATTATAGTTATTTTCTTGAATCTCATTAACATAACTCATGAATAAGTTGATGTCCATATGCGGATGTAAATCTTTATTTTTATTTATTTTTTAAATTCAATCCCACTGAAGATAATTTGTAATCACCTTCTGTCCCCTCTGTCCAGCTTCCGGGTTCACCGTTCGCAGGAGTTCCCACGGTACCCGCAAGAGTTATTATGGATATCGCACGGATATCGCACTGGCCACTACGTTCATATAATGTTGCAATACTCAACCACAAGTGTACAAGTCACTCTTGGAGAAATTCAAATTTTCTTGAATTTTCTCCCGAGTGACCAAGTTACACGATGACCTGCCGTTAGCGCTACGGTGGTCCACGGTGGTCCACGAATGCCGCACTGTTATCGCACGAGGTTCCCACGATGTTGAACTCTGGTTAACTCTTGCGTCAAGTCGCCCCGTGTAAAGGTGCCATTAGGCCTCGCACAGACAGAGACACTCCAGTTCACACAGTCCCAAGCACTTTCCCAAAAGATCGACCCTGAGCCACGTGATCACGGACTTTTATATGTCCCGGACCTCGCGGGGCCGAACCACATGGGGATGGTCTCTTAATAACCCAATTACAGATATCGATTAACCCTATAGGGTGATTTCACGAAAGGTCACTGGAGCATAGATCCTCACCCACGTGACCGCAAAATCCAACTGGGGTACAAGTGTCACTTCCGGTACATGTTAATGATGCTGAAAACGCGCACTTTCACACCCGTTAAAAACCGCGAAAACGGCCCGTTTTTGAGCTGTAAATAACTGTGCCAGTCGGGGTGACCGTGAGACAGTTATCTAACTTTACAGTCCAGAAGATAGATAAAAACGAAGGTAAATACAAGAGGGAGCAGAAGGGGCAAAAACAGCGGAAGTGGTTAGCGGACATTCGCCGTGGAGATATAAAGATCGAAAATATCGGGAATTATCGCGTTTGCTCGCTGCATTTCATCAAAAGTAAGGCATTATTGACGTTTTATCTTTATTCATTTGTTATATGAAAAGTTTTAAAAGTGAAAAATCCGTCCGTAATATTGCAAAATCGCCCATGGTTCCCAGGTGGGTTTTAACATGCAAAATGAAAACTGACAATTATCCCATTCCTTAGCTTGCATCTGAATAAGATTTATTTCAAAACCCATTGATAGTTTACGATTATTTAAATGGTAAATGTAGCTTCAGAAGCGTTTTCATTTTGCATGTTAAAACCCACCTGAGAACCATGGGCGATTTTGCAATTTTACTGACGGATTTTTCACTTTTAAAACTTTTCATATAACAAATGAATAAAGATAAAACGTCAATAATGCCTTACTTTTGATGAAATGCAGCGAGCAAACGCGATAATTCCCGATATTTTCGATCTTTATATCTCCACGGCGAATGTCCGCTAACCACTTTCGCTGTTTTTGCCCCTTCAGCTCCCTCTTGTATTTACCTTCGTTTTTATCTATCTTCTGGACTGTAAAGTTAGATAACTGTGTCTCACGGTCACCCCGACTGGCACAGTTATTTACAGCTCAAAAACGGGCCGTTTTCGCGGTTTTTAACGGGTGTGAAAGTGTGCGTTTTCAGCATCACTAACATGTATCGGAAGTGATGCTTGTACCCCAGTTGGATTTTGCGGTCACGTGGGTGAGGATCTATGCTCCAGTGACCTTTCGTGAAATCACCCTATACATAACAGTACATTCCCCTAACCCAATGATACAACAGCTCAATACATTGTATTCAAAACGGGCTTCGTAAGGAAGCCAACATAGAAACATTTGCCCTGATTTACAGAAAACCCAGACAAGGCTCAACACCTCATCCAATCAACATTGGGCAAAGTCAAACTGCATCATTTTATTTACAATTATTTACAAGGAGTATGTCTGGTTTGCAGCCATCCTATCCATTCTATACATTTTGCACCTGATTGACAGGATTTGCAGATATTCCCATTCTTTGCTTGCAAATTGTATCTAAGCTCCAGACACTCTGGCACCTCTTTGCAGCTTGTCCCAGCTCTGCAGAGAGCAACTCCAAATTGATCAAATCTCCCAGCAACTCTGAAACATTATCCCATTTTGAAGTCCTAGCTGCTCCAATTTAGCCAGGATTAACAACACATGCTGTATCTCTAAACTAAATGAACAAAATTAAACTAAACTAAACTAAAATTTAGAATGGTCTAAAATGTCTACCTATTACTCTTTAAAACGTGTAATGAATGCAATTCATACATTTTGGAACAGTAATAGTACAAACAAAATGCCAAACTGTGTTGAGTTTGGGATAGTTTGCAATGTGCTCATGTAGATAGTGCTGACCTCTACTGACCACAAGGCTAATGGATTGATTGTGCATTTATGCAACTGTAATGTAAAGAAGACCTCTCGTGTTATTTAGCTTATCTCAGTGCAGAATTGTTAGCATTTCCTTGAAAACATTGTTGACATCTGCTGCTTCCTGTGATCCCGTTAGGCTTTCTGTGCTGGTGTTGACTGTGGGCACACACCACTTGAACAGATGGCCAGGCAGAGTTATTAAGATGTTCCTCTTGCCCTTGAAGATACACCCAGGAATGCATCTGTCAGGAGCCATATGATTGTCACAACATTTGTCCACTTTGTAGGAACTAAAAACTGGACAGGTTTAGGTTAGGTTTATTAATGCCATGTGTACTGAGGTATAATGAAAAGCTTTGTTTTGCATGTTATCCATACACATCAGATATACTATACATAAGTACAATCGGGTGGCACGGTGGCACAGTGGTAGAGTTGTTGCCTTATAGCGCCAGAGATCTGGGTTTGATCCTGACTATGACTGCTGTCTGTATGGAGTTTGTACGTTCTCCATGTGACCTGTGTAGGTTTTCTCCAGGAACTACAGTTTCCTCCAACATTCCAAAAACTTACAGGTATGTAGGCTACTTGGCTTAGTATAATTGTAAATTGTCCCTCGGGTCTGGAAGATAGTGTCAATGTGCAAGAATCGATGGTCAACACGGACTCAGTGGGCCAAAGTGCCACTGTATCTTGAAAACTAAAACTAATGATTCAATGATACTTTATTATCACATTTACATAGTTGGTACAGTGAAATTCTTTGTTTTGCATACAATCTGGTAAAATCATACTATAGATAAGCACAATCATGGACAAGTACAAAAGTGCAAGGATTGTAGTGCAAGAATAGTAGACTTCACCGAGGCAGTACACAAAGAGTCGCCATGTTTACAGCTCCAACTTGTGCCCTTCATGTTTCAAAGTCTTATCTTGGCCCTAAAGTCCCATTGTCCTGGTGGTGGCACTGGATCTGTGTTGCAGTGCTTCAGTTCCAGAACAAAGTCCAATTATCACAATGGGGTAGAGTTTAATTGGACAGTACCCTGTAAGTTATTTGGGCAAATCCTCCAAAATTATGGAAGAAATTGAATAAGCACATGGATATCTTAAAAGACAAATTTGCTGGCTGCAACGGAAAAAACCCCCCCCAATACACATCAAGAATCAAACCCGTCTGGCCTGTGGACTTGGACATCACACAACGGTGTGAACAGGAAAGGCTGAGACGGAGATAACGAGATTCTCTTGGATACACAAAGGGAGGAACCAAGCCTCAGCAGACGGTGGTAAACAGGCCAGCACAAGCACAATCACCATCGGGGATGATAACGATCAGGCTGAGGGATCATGACATCAGCAAACCCCTTATCATCGGAAGCCTATTGTTCATGCCAGATCGAAACTGGGAAACATCAAAAGAACCCCTTTTATCCAGAGGACCACCTGGGGGTTTCAAAGGAAGCTCAGGTATAAAAGTCGAAGTCAAGCCAGAACTCTTTCTCTCTTCCTGCTCTTCCTGCTCTGCTGGACGGCTCGTGAGCCCAACCGATCGACCTAGCTGTAAGTATCCCGGTGACCTGGTGAAGTTCCCGAAATAGGAGGTTGAGGGGAGAAAGGTCAAAGGGGGAGTATGCTTGCAAGTAACTTGTGTTAAAGTAAGTTTTACGACGTGCCCGATAGTTTTCGTCCATAGTTTTAGTTTAAAGCATAAGTTTAGCCACTGATTATGTAGTGTTGGTGAGATTCGATTTCTCATTGTTTAATAAAGCCTGTAAATTTTAGACTTGCTTTGAGTCCATCTTGGTTTCTGTTTTCTCTCATCGGCACACTCTGGTCAATTCAACCTTTTATCATATCACACCATAATTCCGAGGTCTAGAACCTAGGGGAATCCTTTTTGTGGAGTAAAGGGAAACGCAAAACCCCTACAGAATGGCGACCATGGCAGGACCTCGGTGGTTTGGGATATGTGATTTGTCAGAGGGGGTGAGAGAACGTAGCAAGATGGAGGAGAGAATCTCCTCTTATCTGTTTAAAAAGATCAATCTCACCAAACAATGGGTGATAGCACTGTTGAGAGCTGAGCAGCCCGCAGAAGCTGCAGCTCAATGGACGGAAAGCAAAGCGTATAGTAAAGGGCAGGAAAAGGCAGTTTGGCTAGCGTGCCTATCACAGCAGGTAGCCAATATGCAGAGACAGATAGATAGACTGGAAGAGCAACTGAGAGAAGCTAGGGCCAGCGCTGAAGAAAGCGCTAGAGAAGGGGAAGGGCTATCTGAGGAATGCAGTAAAGCCAGGCAGTGTATCTTGCAGGCGAGGGAGTCCCACAGAAATGCCCAGGAATTCCTCCAATGCCAGGTGGTAGAGGCAAAGGAGAGGGAAAGGAACGCCCAGGAACTCCTGGCTCAGAGTACACAGAAGTGCAGGGAGCTGGAGGGAAAGTTCCAGGATATACAAGCAGCATACAGGGTGGCCCGTAGCGAGCTAGGCAATAGTGATCACGGGCCTTGCCAGGCGAGGATAGCGCAGCTGGAGGAGACTCTGTCCAAGACTAGGGGACGGGTTCACCTGGTAGGATCAGGGGGGTCCCCCGGGGGCAGAGGGCTTCCCTCAGCAGATGATTCCCCAGTGGCAAAGGGGAATAGACCGCCTCCTGAGGCGCCGGGGATAGGTCCGGGTCGGCAGGTGGGGTTCGGGTTGTCCGGGGAGGGACAGGCCCAAGGAGGGGCGGGAGAGCACCCTCAGTTAGCGGCTTCCGCGCCATGTGTAGCACACCACGAGGTGGTGGGGTTACCGATCATGGTGGGAGAGCTGGGGGTAAAGGGGCAACAGCCCAGAGTAGGGCAGATGTGCCCGGCACGGCAAAGGAAATATGGTCCCCCGGTAGGGCAGGCAGATAGGGGGCCCATAGAGAGTGATATCATCATTCCCCATGGGGCACATGTGCTGAGGGGGATGGTGGCTCAGGTTCCCAAGTTAACCAGGGCAGGAGACCCGTCATTGCATTTTATGGAGGTGCAGCAGGCGGCCGACATAAACGATTGCGATGAGGTAGAACGGGTAAAGCTGCTACTGATGACCCTAGATTCATACCTATGCAAGGCAGTGACCTCCAGGGAAGGGGGAAGACCTGAAACATGGGTAGCGGCACAGACAGCGGTTCTGGAGGCCATGGGGTTGAATCAGGATAGTCCTTTCACCAGGGTGGGGGAGACGAAGCAGCAGGTAGCTGAGTCCCCGGACATGTTCGCAGACAGGCTGTGGGCAGTGTACGAGGGAGCGTGTGGGATGCCTTTAGATAGGCAGAATGTAGATGGGAGAACAGCTCACTGGCTGAAGACTCTGGTAGCGAATTGCCTCCCGCGAGTTAGGGCAAAGGCCGAGCACTGGTTCGACCCAGCTGACCCAAACCTTAACGAGGCGGAGGTGATCAGGAAGCTCACCCTTGCATACCGCAATGGAGAGAGAAGTGAGGAGAAGCCCTTTAAGGGCAAGGTGCACGAAATAGTACCGGCACCCCCCAAAAGGAGGCAGTGGAAACAGGAAGGCAGCCAGACCTCTTCCGAGATGAGGCTGGTGTGCTATGGGTGTGGGAAGCCCGGGCATTACAAGAGGGAGTGCAGAAACCCAAGTAGAGCAGTGGGGGATAGGACCCCGGTAACGGCCAACCCAGCCCCGGAGGTAACAATAGATGTAAGAGATCTAATTACCTATTTGCAGTCAAAGGCGGGAGGATCCGGACAGGTAGCCATGGCAACAGGCCAGGGCACGCCCATATCCGCACCCCCGGAACCTTTATGACTGCCAGCGAAACAGCCCACATTCCTATGCCCATTAGAGTATGGCCCATGTGGGAGACCCTGGGTCAAGATGGAGGTCCAGGATGTGGTCGGGAGTTACCTGCTGGACACAGGTGCTTCCAGTACTATTGTCCACATGGACAATCCCCGTACATCCCCTCTATCTAGTAGGGCGCCCTATAGTCCACGAGGCGAGGGAAATCAGAGGGCGGATTGCTTGGCCAGGGAAGGAGCCAGGAGTGGGAAAGCATGGGATCCCCATGAGGAAGGACAGGTAGCTGCAGCCAGGGAGCAGCCTCGAGAAAAGGAGAGTGCGGGAGTGGTTTTGGCTCCGGACCTGACCATGGTCCAGGCACAAAACCCCATTTTAAAGGCTGCCTCAGCAGCCATTTGCAGGCAGGAGATGATAGAGGGACCGTATGGGGGTAAAGATCAAGAACAGACCCGGGTTGATGTAGAAACCGTAGGGGAGCCAGGCGAGTCCACAGGTAGTCAGCCTGAAGTAGCCGGCTGTGTTCCAGGGCGAGGACTGGAAGCAGCGGAGAAGGAGGCTGACTCCAGCCCTCCGCAGGCAGGTACCGTAGACTGCCTAAGAGAGGCAGAACTAGCAGAAGCAGAGGAGATGGAGGTATCACCTCTGGTGTGGGAACCCCCGGTCAGACGTAGGAGTGACAGGGTCCCTAAACCCCCAGTAAGGTGGTCCCCATCCCTAATTAAACCTAGGGCTGGGGCCGGCCACAGGAGGGCCGGGAAGGAGAGTGGCCGAAACAGGGCACTACGGAGTGCGGCTGGAGGGAGCCCAGTCTCCACAGGGAACGTAGGGGTAACTCAAAACCCCGTAGTGCAAAGGGAGGTGAGGGGCAGTCAGGCCCCTCGACAGGAGGAGTTCTGGCCTGCACGGGAGGGCCCACCAGAGGGGTGGCCCCAGCGTGACGGGGACCAGTTATGAGTTGGCCACCCGGAGACGGGTGGCGTTGTATATAGCATTGGTTTGTGTGTAAGTAGATGTAGTGTTTGGTAATTAGATATAAGGTTTTGTATAGCTACAGGGGAGTACAGGGACAGACAGTACGGGATCGAAGGGATGTGCTGTGGAAAAGTGGACCATAACAGACAAAACAAAACCCCAAATGCCATTTTAGGCGGATAGCTTTGTGGAGGCAAGGAGGTGTTTTGCTTTGTTTTCCAGATGGATAACCCCGCCGTATGGATGATGGCAATGATGTGCCTCCGAATGTGCGTGGCGCGTCGCGGGGACACGGAGGAGTCCATCGTATATGGGTGCTCAGGGGATAGAGCACCCCTCGTGTCTACTGGGCAAGGAAACCTGGTAGCGGATAGCCAGGCCGGATACTCCCATGAGGGAAGATGGCCTGGGTGGCTGGGGTCGAACTCGACCAGGTTCTCCAGCCACAGGAGCTTCGCCTACGGGGAAGCATCCATACCCTGTGCCGAGATACAGATGGCTACCGACCGGGTTAGGGTGACTGAGGGCAGGCGGGTGTGTTTAACCTGTAAGGGGGACGTTCCTTTGGGGAGATGGTGGTGGCTCAGGAAGCTGAGCTTGAACATGAGGGATCGATCCTCAGACTGGGAAAGACTGGACAATGATACCTACCGGACCATCACGGGGTCACCGGGAGGGATCACTGTATGTTGGGACAAATGGTGGGCCTATGACCAGGGGCTTTATTTATGTCTATGGGGGTCTGCCAAGGCGTGTCCGGTAGGGGCATCAATCACTTTCGTCAAGTGGTGGCAGAACCCCGGGAACGGGATAGATTGGGACCGCAGTGGGCAGGCATGTGTGGCCCCAAGGGCTGGGATGACAGTAAAAGCCACCGAATTGCTGGTTCAGGTGAAGAAGCCCCTACCCACAGCCCAACCGATCGACCCTCACAACTGTCCATCCACCACCAAAGGGCCGGAGAATGGGTTAGCACTTGTCCCAACAAAAAGGGTGCTGTACCAGGGAGTGCATTACGCTGTGGCCTCAGTAGTATTAAATTTGACTGAAGTGCGGTTACCCGCATGGTGCCCCCGCGAGACGGAATTATTATATCAGGCCCTGCTAAAAGACATGTTCCAGAAATTCCACAACCTGGATTTTGGGGACATAGACATAGAAGAGATGTACCGCGGGGGAGGGGATTTCACTTTGGGGTCCGGTAGGCAAAGACGAGGGGTGGTTAATGACGGGTTTACAGCATTTAACACGGGGACATCTATTATTAATAGCATGGACAACGTAGAACTGGCCTTGCAGATCAATCAGTTGAAGGGCCAGTTAAGAAAGGTTCTGGGGGAGGAAAATGCGGTGGTAGGATCGGGACTGCACGAAGAGGTGGCAATGACTCTACATCTAAAAGAAATCATAGCACAATTGGAGACACATGCAAAAACGATAAACGCTTTGATTAAAGAGGACCGGAATGCGTCCGATCAGGCTGCACAGAATGAGGTGTGTGGGCTGTATGGTGCGTGGTTGTTGGGGGAGGGGAGGAGCAACCTGGAAGACCTGAGGCAAGGTCGGGTCCCCTCCTGGATAAGCAACCAGCACCTAGCAGCGCTACACCCTTATAACAGCACTTTGAGTCCTTGTCAGCTTCGTGTGGCCTCCGAGGCCTACCCGGTACCGGTGGATTGCGGAAAATCCAATCACACCATAATGGGAGTGGTCGTACGAATCCCGGTAATGGGAACCTCGGCACGACCAGCTCCTCTGTACCGAGTGGAGAACGTGGGAGTTGTTCGTGGGGGGGTGCATATTCGCTACGGGAAGGTCCCGCCCTATGTCATAGTGAGGGAGCAAGCTGTGACAGGCATTGACCTTTTGGGTTGTCGGAGCCGGGGAGCACAGGTAATCCTGTGTCCCCAGCACATGGGCGCTGAGGCTAGGCCTCAGTGTGGGTTCAGGACTGTTGGGGCACAGCCTATAAACTGCACCATGGAGGCGATGGCGGCAGACCATGTCCCTCCACAGGTGGCGTATATAGGCAGTGGGACGTACTGTGTCACCACAAGTGCCCAGCGGTATCAGCACGGATCACAGCTGTGGTGCCCGATACCGCACAGCAGCTTCTGCTTTAAACCCAGGGCAGAAGTCCATGTGGCACAGCAGCGAATATTACCCATCCCGGAACCTTCTTCGGTTCACCTCTCGGTACGAGAAAATGTAACTGACTTATTTGACTATGTTGCCCATTTTGGGTATGATATTCCCCCAGTGAATGAAAAATTAAAAGAGTTGCTGGTGGCGGTCGAGTTGTCGCACAAACACTTCTTCTCCCTGGAACAAAAGACTCTGGATATCGCCAGGGAGATCGAAGAGATCAAGTCTCCAAGTTGGTGGGACCTGGAGTCCTGGATCATAGTACCAGCATGGGTCCGCATCGTGTCCCATGTTCTGATCATCTGCCAGATGATAATTGTGGTGTATTTGCTATGCATTAATTGCAAATTTAAAAGGCGGAGGAGGATGGCCAAATTACAACAGCTGGTAAATCGAGCCGCCCGACGTCACCATAACGACACCCCATCACTGTAAAATGTCTGTACTCTAGTGCAATAGTTTTTGTACATAAGTTGTAATCCCTGCATTTTCAGGGAATGGTCGTGAGGGTACTGTATGGTTTGTGGGATTGATGTAAAGTAAAATGTGTATAGTGTAAGTTAATGTGCTTCGAGGGCCTAGTTTAGCGATTAAGGGGGCTTTCGGGGTACATAATTTCACCTTCTCACCAGGAGTGTTTACAGCTCTTGAGGCTGGAGGATTGCCCACTAACTTTGTCAATCGACACGGTCCGTGCGAGCCTGGACGTGTCGTAGGGGCATGTAAGTTATTTGGGCAAATCCTCCAAAATTATGGAAGAAATTGAATAAGCACATGGATATCTTAAAAGACAAATTTGCTGGCTGCAACGGAAAAAACCCCCCCCAATACACATCAAGAATCAAACCCGTCTGGCCTGTGGACTTGGACATCACACAACGGTGTGAACAGGAAAGGCTGAGACGGAGATAACGAGATTCTCTTGGATACACAAAGGGAGGAACCAAGCCTCAGCAGACGGTGGTAAACAGGCCAGCACAAGCACAATCACCATCGGGGATGATAACGATCAGGCTGAGGGATCATGACATCAGCAAACCCCTTATCATCGGAAGCCTATTGTTCATGCCAGATCGAAACTGGGAAACATCAAAAGAACCCCTTTTATCCAGAGGACCACCTGGGGGTTTCAAAGGAAGCTCAGGTATAAAAGTCGAAGTCAAGCCAGAACTCTTTCTCTCTTCCTGCTCTTCCTGCTCTGCTGGACGGCTCGTGAGCCCAACCGATCGACCTAGCTGTAAGTATCCCGGTGACCTGGTGAAGTTCCCGAAATAGGAGGTTGAGGGGAGAAAGGTCAAAGGGGGAGTATGCTTGCAAGTAACTTGTGTTAAAGTAAGTTTTACGACGTGCCCGATAGTTTTCGTCCATAGTTTTAGTTTAAAGCATAAGTTTAGCCACTGATTATGTAGTGTTGGTGAGATTCGATTTCTCATTGTTTAATAAAGCCTGTAAATTTTAGACTTGCTTTGAGTCCATCTTGGTTTCTGTTTTCTCTCATCGGCACACTCTGGTCAATTCAACCTTTTATCATATCACACCATAATTCCGAGGTCTAGAACCTAGGGGAATCCTTTTTGTGGAGTAAAGGGAAACGCAAAACCCCTACAACCCCAACTTATGGAAGGACTGAGCTATTCCTGAGCTAGTGGTGCTTGCCTTCAAGAATCTGTACCTTCTGCAGGTCGAGAGGAAGCAGGAAGAAGAAGGGTTAGACAAATCTTTGATTATGTTGACTGCTTTTCCGAGGCAGCTTGAGGTGTAGATGGAGTCAATGGTGAGAATTCTGGTTTGTGCGATGGACTGGCCTACATCTACAACTCTCTTCATTTTCTCGCGGTCTTGGGAAGAGCCGTTCCCAAACCGAGCTAGATGCAACCCAACAATATGCTATCTATGGTGCATCTGCAGAGGTTTATAAGAGTCGCTGAAAACATGCCAAATTTCCTCAGTCTCGTCAGGCAGGAGGGATATGGAGCAGCAAATCAGGTGAAGGATCCGGGAGGAAAGTAGAACTAGCAAGCCATTCCTTTGTGCAAAGAAGCTTCAGGAGCAGAACCTTACATCTGCTGTATTGGACTGATTATGTTGATGTATTTTGGATTCCTTTTTCAGTTACAAAGCCATCTATATGCATCAGAATAATCTAATATATTAAAAAATTTACAATATGAATGTTGCAAAAAATATATATTTTGATTATTTCACACTTTCTCTTTTCATCATTCACTGCTTTTTTTCTATCATCAGCGGCTGGAGTTTATGGTATATTTAGTTTTGCTGGTTTCCTAATACAGGATTATTACATTCTGTTTGATATCAGCACTCACAGTACACTCTCTTATTTTCAGGAAGAATTCAATGAGAAAGTCCAAGGGGAAAATTGCAGCATGTAGAGTCATGGAGTCATACAACGTGGAAAAATAGCTCTTTGGCCCAACTCATCAATGCCGACCAAGATGCCCTATCTAGGCTAGTTCCATTGTCCTGCGTTTAACCAATATCCCTCCAAACGTTTCCTATCCATGTACAGTATCTGTCCTAGTGTCTTTTAAATGTTGTTAAGTACCTGCCTCATCTACTTTCACTGGCAGCTTGAAATGATTGCCACTGAGATTCCTATTAAATCTTATCCAACTCACCTTAAATCTACATTCTCTGGTTCTTAATTCCCTACCCAGGGTAAAAAAAACTCTGCACATACACCCTATTTATTCCCTTCATGATTTCACATACATCCATAAGATCACCCCTCAGCCTCCTGCGCTCCAAGGAATAAAGTCCTGGCTTGCCCAACCTCTGGCTTTAGCTCAGACCCTCCAATGTGTAGAGTGTGGTTCAGTAAATGGGATACCTTAGAACTCGTGTGAACGGGTGATCAATGGGCGGTGTGGACTCAGTAGGCTGAAGGTGTAGGAAGGTGCTGCAGATGCTGGTTTACCCTGAAAATAGACACAAAATGCCGGAGTAATTCAGCGGGACAGGCAGGACCTCTGGAGAGATGGAATGGGAGACAGGCCAAGACCCTTCTTCAGACATCATTAACTATCGCAGTGTTTAAGAAACATTTAGACAGGTACATTGATAGGCAATTTGAATTTTCAAGATGAGTCCCGACCAGAAATGTCACCAATAGTAGTGCTCCGGTTTCCTTCCACACTCCATTGATGTACAGGTTTGTAAGTTAATTGGCTTTGGTGAAATTGTAAATAGTCCATAGTGTGTAGGATAGCGCTGGTATAGTATTGCTCCTAGTGAGTTGTAGGAAAGTGTATGGGGTGATCGCTGGTCAGCGTGGACTCAGTGGGTCAAAGGGCCTGTTCCCACACAGTATCTCCAAAGTCTAAAGTAAAGTCTAAAGTATTCCCAAGTCAGGATGGTGAGGAACATGCCATTGGTAGTATCCCCATTGGCCTAAAACCCTTGTTCCTCTTGGCGATAGGTTTGAGATGTGAGATACCATCATTCACTTTGGTGAAGGGAGTTAATGTTGAGCGGGAATCCAAATCAATTGAACTGCTCTGATTGAAAGCTTCAATTGTCTTGAGTGGTGGTCTCTCCTGTCTTCTCCTGTCATAGGTGCTGTCGTAGGATGTCGCTAGGATGACACAGGTTGTCGCCAGTGACATTGGTTGTCGCCGATTGCTGACTTCGGTGAATTCCATTGGCTACTACCTACATCAACCTACGTCAACCGGCGACAGGTACCGGCGACTGAATTGTCTGCTGTTGTCTTCAAGATCGTTGCTTGTCGTAGCTTGTCCCGTGTGGATGTACATTGGCTTTGGTTATTGTAGGTTGTCGTAGGTTGACGTAGGTGTGGTCGTAGATGAATGTCCTTAAGGGTCGCCAGTTGTCGGTAGCTTGCCGTAGCTTGATGTCGATAATTAGATGGTAGGTTGTCGTAGCTTGTTGTAGAAATTGTCGTAGGGGGGGGGTCCAGTCATCGCTTTTTCGGCGACGTGCTACCACTGTGACAGTCGCCAGCAGTCGCCAAAAAAATCGCCTAAGTGGGACAGGCCCTTTAGCAACACCTTTACAGCAGTAATTATGCGGTCGCAAAGTAAGCATGAGCAAATGCATATGATTAACACCTATTGCAGCTTAATACATCGAACTGCTATTAACTGGATCTGCAGTATAACATGTTTATTCCAATAGGTCCCTGTTGGAGTTATAGACCAGTGCTTCTTAAACTGGTGAATGGTTCATCCAAGGGCGAATGAAATTATTTTGGGGTGAATGAGACTAGAGGGGTGAATGAAGGGTGAATGGCTTAATTTACTCAGATATTTATATCTTTTTTATCTATACTTAAAAAATGGCATTGCCATTAAAGTGGTTAGTAAGCACTTATTGGTTTTAATGGCAGTAGAGCTGGAAATTTGATATGCTTTTTTCTCTCTACCTATCGTTTACTAATTTCAAAGTAGCAAGATATTTCCCAAATTTACTGTAATATAATAAAGCCCGAAAGGGTAGGATTGGGCTGAAGCCCAGTGTTTAGACGTTGGAATGTTTTTTTTATCATTCTAATAGAATGATTTTCAAACTCCAGTGGTAATTAAACTTTTTTTTTCACTCAGTTTTCTTTACATATTTTTAGGATGTTCAAAAAGTTAAACACTTAAGAAATTAGTTAATTTATATTTTTTGCTCATGTGACGAAATAAATTAGATATAACAAAGGAGAATAAGAGAAAATTACCAAAAACCAAAAAAAAATTTAGTTGATGGTGAATGCAATTTTGTGATAAAGATTCAAGGGTGAATGACACTGAAATAGTTTAAGAAGCACTGTTATAGACAATGTACAAATGTCCTCATTTAATGCCGATGAGCAAAATGAATCCATTAATCATATTTGATAGGTACACAAAATTGCTGGGGAAACTCAGCGGGTGCAGCAGCATCTATGGAGCGAAGGAAATAGGCGACGTTTCGGGCCGAATCCGTTGCTTATACAGTCAGAATGGAAATGATGGGCTTCTGAATTTTAATCATTATTATTTTGATGGGACATCTCCAAGTATTCTACTCAGCGATCTGTTTGCTGTCAATTACAGATGGAAATGCTTTAATTGTAAAGATAATTGCATAGGTCCCGGTACCAGTGGTTGCGATGATCCAGCCAATTTTCTAATAACCATTATACCTGGCACAAACTCAGGAGAACCACTCTACTAATATTCTCATAATACATCAAAACAAGGCATAGGCATTGCCAAGTGAAATATGTCCACGGGTTAAAATATACATAATATTTCTGTGTGGTGCACTACCTCAATAATAATATTCCTGAAGAAAGGTGCCGACCTGAAACATCGCTCATCCATGTCCTCCAGAGATGGTGCCTCACCCGCTGAGTTACTCCAGCACTTTGTGTTCTCTCAGGACACAAGAAACTGCAGATGCTGGTTTACCAAAAAACAAAGTACAATATGTTGAGGCAACCCTTCTTCAGAAGTCCCGACCCAAAGCATCACCTATCCATGACCTCCAGAGATGTTGCCTGACCCATTGTATTGCTCCAGCACTTTGTGTGTTTTTCTTTGTGTTCTACATAAGATCAAAGCATCTGCAGTTCCTTACTATCTCCAATAGTATTTTTGTAGTTGCCTATCCCTTCATTGAGTCCTGTTGCATGATATTCCAGGAGAGAGTTCTTGGGGTGGTTTCTTCTTCATAGTCAGTATCTTCCAGGTTCACAAGTGACAAGGCTAAAGACCACGTACTGTATTTCTCATTAGGCAGCATAGTGATGGAGCTGGTAGAACTGCTGTCTCACAGGGCTAAAGATCTGCATTTGATCCTGACCTTGGGGGGCGTCTGTGTGGAGATTGCCCATTCTCCCTGTGACTGCGTGGGTTTTCTCCTGTTGCTCTGGTTTCCTCCCACATCTCATCCCAGATGTTCTGAAGTTTGAAGTCTGAGTACAGCGTGAAGAAAGGTCCTGACCCGAAATGCAGTCTGAAGAAGGGTCCAGACCCGAAACGTCACCCACCTTTTTTGTCCGGAGATGCTGCCTGATCCGTTGAGCACTTTGTGTCCATCTTCGGTATAAACCAGCACCTGCAGTGCTTTTCCACACAAGTGCTCGAATCAGTCTGAAGAAAGGTCCCGATCAAAACCGTCACATATCCGTGACCTCCAAAGATGTTGCCTGACCTGCTAAGTTACTCCAGCATTTTATGTCTTGTTCTTGTTAACCAGCATCTGCAGTTCCTTGGGTCTACATTTTAGTGCTCTCATTATATTGGAGACACAAGGAACTTCAGATGCTAGAAGCTTCAGTACAACACATAGTGCTGGAGTAACTCAGCAGGTGAGCCAGCATCTGTGGAGGGAATGTATTGGCAATTTTTCAGGTCTGGACCCTTCTTCTGACTGATGAAGTAGGGGTAAGAAAGCTGTAAAAGAGAGATGGAGGCAAGACAAAGCTTGGCATTGGTATTAGACTCAAAATGCTGGAATAACTCAGCGGGTTAGGCAACAACTCTGGAAAATGGAACCGGTGACGTTTCAGGACGAAACCCTACTTCAGACTGAGAGTCAAGGTGGTGGGAAACTAGAGGTAAGAAAGGTACAAAGACCAAATGAATTAAAGGTATTAAAAGAACAAATCAGCATTGATGATCAAGAAAAGGTGGAGCCCACAATGGTCCATTGTTGGCTATGGAAAAGGTGATACCAAGGGGATGCGAACAGTGAAACTAAGCAGGATGACAGAGAAACTAGTTGGATGACGGGGGTGGGGGAGGGATGGAAAATGAGGGAATGCAAGGTTTATCTGAAATTATGTGTTATGTGCAAAGAGAAAAGGAGGTGCTAAGCTGCTAACACCAGTGAGTATAACGTCGGCAATGAATAGGCGATGTTTCGGGTCTGAACCCTTCAAATTGAGGAAAATTGCTACCTTTCTAGAAACTGAAGAAGTCCCAACCCTAAACGTCACCTATCCATTCTCTCCACAGATGTTGCCTGACCTGCTGAGTTACTCCAGCACTTTGCGTTTTACTCTAATTAGATTTGTCTTTCATAATTCTTTTGAGGCCAAGAGAATAACTTGACAAGTATCTGTACTTCAGACTAACCTTGTCGCTTGGCAGATGGCATTGATGTGGCACAAAATTCTTTCCAGCGATAATGATGGTCACACAATGTTTACCAAAAATAAACGGCCCTGCACAAAAGACTAATTATATTTGCTCTGTTAATGATTTAGATTATTTAGATTCTTTCCACCGTACATTTTTATTTTGGAATGATTTATTACATCATCAGTATCGGATGAGTCAGCATGTTATTTTGCAAGAAATATCAACTGTATAATTTACCACTTGACAGAGCAAAGCTAGCCTTCTTATGAAAATACTGACTAAAAAATGTAAATTAATCAAACTATTCACTATTCCAATATTGAAATTGGGTGGTAATGATGGACTTCTAAGCTGTGAGCAATTGTGTTGAATAGGTCCAAGTTGTCACTAATAAATAAATCTAATTTATAAAACTGCCTCACCTCCAGTGATCCAACCTCATTCCTGCCCTTCAGTGCTGTCTGTGTGGAGTTTGCATGTTCTCCCTGTGATCACGTGTGGGTTTTCTGCGGTGCTCCAGTTTCCGCTAACACTCCCTCATTCTGAGTTGCTAGGTTACTTGGTTGAGGGGTAGATGTTACAGTAGATGTTAAAAGATCGTAAGACCATAAGATATACGAGCAGTATGAGGCTATGTGCCCCATTGAGTCTGCTCTACCATTTGAACATTTGATTATTTTTCACTCTCAAACCCATTCTCCTACCTTCTCCCAAAGACCTTTAATGCCCCTATGGCGGCACCCGTCATAGGTCGCCGAAAATTTTCAACATGTTGAAAATTCAGCGGCGACCAGAAAGACGCTACGACTCTTTGGGCTACTGGGAGACTACTCACGACCATACAGGCGACACCCTGGTGACCATGTCACGGGGTGAAGCCTGTATGGTCGTGAGTAATCGCCCAAAGAGTCGTACCTTGTTCTGGATTCTCAACATGTTGAAAACTTTCGGCAACCTGCTGCGACTATGACGGGTGCCGGCAGGTCACTTAAAATATCGTGGGACAGGCCCATTACTAATCAAGAACCCCCAGTGTGAGTCTGTAGGAGGGAATTTTGTACTTTTCCCATACCCTATATCTGACTTTACTCAGATAGGCACAGACACAAAATAAAACAGCTCATATATCAGTGGTGAGTCTATTGAACAAATTGGTTTAATATAAGGCCTTAACAATGTACATCGGGAAGCAGTGTGAGCAAACACAAACTACTTCAAAATCCTACAGTAACTATAGGATTCCTATACGCTCATGACACAATGGTTACTTGTGGAGATGAAATAAACAATCAATAATCAATGTCTCTGTAACATTTCTTTGTCTTTCCGCAAAGTTAACTTTAATCTTGCATTTTTTGTTGTTTAGAAATCTCCCTCCCACATATGTAAGATGTAGATATCATAAATGCCCAGATTATCCTCTCCAAATGGAGCCCCCTCTTAAAAGAGGTAATTTGTTAACCTTTGGATGACTTGCCTGCTAAACACAGTGACCGGGGGGGGAGGGGGGGGGGGGGGGTGGGGGAAGAAGAAAGGCAGAGGAGGAGCCAGAGGTCTGAGGGAGAGTTGAGATGAGGAGGGGACAGCAAGGGCTACCGGAGTCGCTGGGGTGCAGGCTGCCCAAGCAGAAGATGAGGTGCTGCTCCTCCAATTTCCGGTGGTGCTCACTCTGGCCATGGAGGAGGCCCAGGTCAGAAAGGTCGGATTTGGAATGGGAGGGGGAGTTGAAGTGCTGAGCCACTTCAGGTTGGAGATCAGGTTGGTTAATGCGGACCGAGCGGAGGAAACGATCACCAAGCCTACGCTTGGTCTCACCGATGTAGATCAGCTGACATCTAGAGCAACGGATACAATAGATGAGGTTGGAGGAGGTTCAGATGAACCTCTGTCGCACCTGGAACGACTGCTTGGGTCCTTGAATGGAGTCGAGGGGGGAGGTAAAGCGACAAGTGTAGCATCTCCTGTGGTTGCAAGGGAAAGTGCCCGGGGAGGGGGTTGTGTGGGTGGGAAGGGAAGAATTGACCAGGGAGGTACGGAGGGAGCGGTCTTTGCAGAAAGCAGACAGGAGGGGAGATGGGAAGATGTGGCGAGTGGTGGGGCCACGTTGAAGGTGGCGAAAATGATGGAGGACTATTTGTTCTATGTGACGGCTAGTGGGGTGGAAGGTGAGGACCCATTGCATCACTGTGCCCCCCTTCACTACATCTATTTAGTTGACGCTTTTCAAAACAACATCAATACTAATGTGAAAGTGGGATAGCATAGAACCAGTGTGAATGGGTGATAAATGGTGGATTTGCTGGGCCCTGTTTTCATGCTGTATCTTTCAATAATTCACTAATTTAATTATCTTTTTTATTTTTTCTTTAAAATCAAAGTGCACCATTTCTCTCACGATCCAATACCCCTTTAAAATTAAAGGTCTTATTTTAATTAATTTCAGAATTGGTGGACTATAGAGTCATAGAATGATAGGGACATACAGCATAGAAACAGGCCCTTCGACCCAACTTGCCCACACCCCATCTACACTAGTCCCACCTGCATGCGTTTGGCCCATATCCCTCTAAATCTACCCGATCCACGTACCTGGCTAAATGTTCTTAAACGTTGCGATAGTACCTGCCTCAACTACCATGTTCCATACACCCACCATCCTTTGGGTAAAGAAGTTACCCCTCAGGTTCCCATTAAATCTTCACCCCATCTCACCTTAAACCTATACTTTTGTCTTATTCCATCAGCTGTCCCGTGGTATTTGATTTAACATGCGTGTGTTTGCTCTCTCTTCCTTCAGAAATGATGTTAAGAGAATATCTTGCACTTGCCTAAAGGTCATTGAACAAGATGACAAAGAGGTGTCATACTTCCCCTGCAGTGATCCCCATCTGCCGTTTATATTTTTGGACTTGACCAACCTCTGCGATTTAACAGTGTATTCCAACACACAGTGTCTCTCTGAAAAGTGCATTGTCTGATGCACAAGATGACACTGAGCAGATTGTGCCTTTCTTTATTTAAAGCTTTCAGAAGCCTTACAGTGTACTGACGTACTACAAAATCTTTCTGAACTTGCTTTCGTCCTTTGAATGGTTGGATGGGTTTCCCATTTAATTCTGCCAGTATATTCATGACGATGAATCTGATTCTTCTGATTATCCAGGCTCTAAAAGCCTTTCACATTGTTCCTTCTGTTAACTGTTCAAAAAGTAGGCCTATGAGGAGGAATTTCTTTTGTCAGAGGATAGTGAATCCGTGGAATTCATTGCACAGAAGGCCAAGTCAATGGATATTTTTAAGTTAGAGATTGACAGATTCTTGATTGGTACGGGTGTCAGGGGTTGTGGGGTGAAGGCAGGAGAATGGGGTTGACATTGAAAGACAGATCAGCCATGATTGAATGGCGGAGTAGTCTTGATGGGCCGAAGTGCAGAATTCTACTCCTATAACTTATGAACTTTAGAATCTTATCATATGGGTATTTTGTCCTACATACAACATGGAACAGTACAGCTCAAGAACAGACACTTTGGCCTTAAAGATCTGTGCTGAACATGATGCCAAGTTCAATGTCTGGCAATCCTGAGAAAACAATCCAAGTCTGTCCAACCTCTCCCTGTAGCTAATACCCCCTGATCCAGGCATCATTCTGGTAAACCTCCTCTGCACCCTTTCCAAAGCCTCATCATCCTTCCTGTAATGGGGTGATCAGAACTGCACACAATACTCCAAATGCAGCCTAACCAAAGTCCTATAAATCTTCATCATGGCATCCTGACTCTAATACTCAATGCCCCAACCTATGAAAGCAAGCAGACCATATGCATTCTTTACCACTGTATCTATTTGTGTTGCTACTTTCAGGGAGTTATGGACTTGTACCTGTTGACTAAAATGAAGGAAGGAGCAGGTATCACATCAGCCTTATGTTGGGGGTATTGTAATCCTGAAATGGTTCACCTCTGTGAAGAAAAATATGAAGAGCTTTTAGAACTGGTATGATCATAAAGCTAGTTCAAAAAGACAATGACTAGCTGTTGGAGCCAAATGGAAAGGACACGCGAACTTGGTGTTCAAAGTGATTCATTAAAACTGGTGTGCACCAGGAGACCAGTCAAAGCTTATCTACTGAGCGCGACTTTTGTACGGTACGGTTCTCAGATGACAAGAATACACATAAACTTGATTAATAGTAAAACAAGGTCTTGATTACAGAATGGAGCTTACAGAAAGACTTAATTAGATTGACAAACAGAATAAAATGACTATCCACAAGCCTAACTTCGTTGACAGTAGATCCAATTTTCTGTTACAACGATGAGTGCACGCTATAACAAAAAAAGTTACGTTCCTCAAACTTGGGTGTCGCCACTGCTGCATTCCCTGTCTCTACCTTTATGTTTTGTCTGTGGTTCCCTGTCATAAGGAATAGGAGTAGAATTAGGCCATTCGACCCATCATGTCTACACCGCCATTCAATCATGGCTGATCTATCTTTCCCTCCTAACCCCATTCTCCTGCCTTTCACCCCATAACCTCTGACACCTGTATTAATCGGGAACTGTAATAACTGTACTAATTAAGTCACTGTTAATCCCGTGCATCTTAATCTTCTGGATCAGCCTACCATGGGGGACTTTTCCAAATGCCTTCCTAAAATCCATGTAGACAACATCCACCACTCTACCCTCATATTTTACCTTCATCTACTCATTAGTCACCACATTAGCACAATCCATATCCCTACTTACTAGTTATTAGCCCTCACTATTCTTTCCCCTAAAACACTAGCTTTAACTATATGTTGAATACAGGGGCATAGCAAGGATATTGCTAACTGTATTGGTTTATCATAACCAATGGGATGTAATGAAAAACATTGTTTTGTGTGCTATCAGAGTGTGGAATATAGTGGCACAGCTACGAAGATGCACAGGTGAAAAGAAAAGTGCAAAGGACGCAGCAAGGTAGATTGGAAGATTGAGAAATCACGCTTGGATTGCCTGATCGAGATAGGATGTTTTCTGTGGTGCATCTTTTGAAATTGTCAAGAGACATTGGAGACATGCTGAATTTCCCCTAGACATGATGAGTCTTTACTAATCAAGAACCTGTCAATCTTCGCTTTAAAAATACCCAATGACTTGGCCTCCACCAACCATTGGTGGCAATAAATTCTACAGATTCACCGCCCTCTGGCTAAATAAATTCCTCTCATCTCCTTTCTAAAGGAACATCATTTTCTTCTGAGGCTTTGCCCGCTGGTCCTATCCTCTCCACATCCCTGTCCAGGCCTTTCATCTGGTCTGATCGTGAGTCTAATAACAGCAGGGAAGAAGCTATGCTTGAATCTGGTGGTACGTGTTTTCAAACTTTAGTATCTTCTTCTGACGGGAGAAAGGGAGAAGAGGGAATGACCGGTGCTGCATTGTCCTTGATCATGTTGGCTGTTTTCCTGAGGCAGCGTGAAGTATAGTTAGAGTCAGTGACAGACTGGGCTGTGTCCACGACTATCTGCAATTCCTTGCTGTCTTGGGCAGTGTAGTTGCCAAACCAAGCTGTGATGCATAGGATGCTTGCTGTGGTGCATCTACAGGAATCTACAGAAACCAAGATATCAACAGTAGAATGAGGCAAATGCCAGGGATTATTTCTGACTTGCTTGGTTGCAACACCATCTCAGGGCCGATCCTACACACATGCATAATAAGGAAACCAGGAACTTTCAAGGGTGTCCAGTTTAGAGACAGATTTCCACCTATTTTATTTCCTGCACTATCCCTGGAGAACATCAGGGGCTGCATGGTGGTGCAGTGGTAGACTTACTGCCTTACAATGCCAGAGATACGGAATTCATTCTGACCATGGGTGCTGTCAGTACGCATTTTGTACGTTCTCCCTGTAACCGCATGGGTTTTCTTTCGGGTGCTCCGGTTTCTTCCCACATTCCAAAGACGTGCGGGTTTGTATGTGAATTGGCATCTGTAAAATGTCCCTAGTCTGTAGGATAGAGCAGGGTGGTCGCTGATCGGCGCTGACTCAGTGGGCCGAAGGGCCTGCTACCGTGCTGTTTCGATAACCTAAACTAAACTGAACCAGCAGTGTTGTGGAAGAAAAGTCTGGCAGAAGTTATGTTATGTTAGAAAAAAAGCTTTTTATTCCCCACCCTTTTGTGTATTCCCTGGCCATCACTTTGTGCCAGTCATACTTGGTCACCCATCTCCTAAAGATAATGTCAGCAAAATCTCCGACCCGTTAAATGACATCTATTCAATTCAAAGGCTCTGTGAGTGCTTGAATTGCCTTGTGACAGTGGATTAAATAACATCAAATGAGGGCATTGTCGTACTAGGAAAGAGAGTTTGGCTTATTGATAATGATTAGACAGTTTTCAAGAGATAGTTTAGTTGGGTTGGATTTAGTTCAGTTTAGTTTAATTTTGACATTACAAATCAGGAGGTTTTGTTCAGAACAATGATGTGGTTTTATCCTTCAGTTGTTATTCCTCTGGATGATGGAGTCAGATAATCTGACCCATCACTCAGCTGCTGTTTCCTCAGTATAGTTCCCTCTCCCTCCTCCCAAAAGAGATTTACAGCCAAAACACAAAATGCTGGAGTAACTTAGCAGATCGGAAGGTTGTGTAAGGAAAATGAATATACGACATTTTGGGTCAGGAACCTTCTTCACGCTGAAGAAATGTAGTCTATACATTTCCCTCCACAAATATAGGGCGGCACAGTGGCGCAGCGGTAGAGATACAGCAGCGCCAGAGACCCAGGTTTGATCCTGACTACGTGTGCTGTCTGTAGGGAGTTTGCACGTTCTCCCTGTGACCGCGTGGGTTTTGCCTGGATGCTGCATTTTCCTCCAACACTCCAAAGAAGTGTGGGTTTGTAGGTTAATTGGCTTCAGTAAAAATTGTAAATGGTCCCAAGTGTGTAGGACAGTGCCAGTGCATGGGGTGATCGCTGGTCGGCACAAACTCGGTGGGCCGAAGGTGCTAATTTCCAGCAGTATCTATAAAGTAAAGTAAATTAAAATTCCAAAGACGTGCAGCTTTTTAGGTTAATTGGCTTCGGTAAATTGTCCCTCGTATGTAGGATAGAACTAGTGTACTGGTGATCATTAGTCAGCACGGACTCGGTGGGCCAAATGGGCCTATTTCCACATTGCATCTCTAAAATAAGAAACCAAGATGATGCCTGACCCGCTGAGTTCCCCCAGCACTTTGCTTTCTGCTCAATATTCTAGTGCCCATGCCTCCTGTGTCTCCCGAGTTTAGCAGCCATGTTGACTGTTGTTGGTACCATGAAATGGAGATCATGAGGCCAGTCTTGACCAATACCTTTGCTCTCCAACTTCAAGGTTTGGCCAGAGTGGATGTGGAGAGGATGTTTCCACAAGTGGGAGAGTCTAGGGCTAGAGGTCATTGCCTCAGAATTGAAGGACATTCTTTTAGGAAGGAGATGAGGAGGACTTTCTTTAGTCAGAGGGTGGTGAATCTGTGGAATTCTTTGCCACAGATGTCTGTGGAGGCCAAGTCAGTGGATATATTTAAGGCAGAGATAGATAGATTACTACGGGTGTCAGAGGTTATGGGGAGAAGGCAGGAGAATAGGGATAGGAGGGAGAGATAGACCAGCCATGATTGAATGGCGGAGTAGACTTGATGGGCCGAATGGCCTAATTCTATTCCTATCACTTATGATCATAAGATCGTATGATGTATGATCTTATGCAGCCTCCAAGCTACAATGCAGAAGCAGCAGTGAAGATTGAGCAGGTTAAATCATCTGCTGCTGAATACATACGCCAGTGAAATTCCGCATTGACCTTGACACTTAAATTAAATGTACGTATTTGCTGTTGCTATCAGGCGCTGTCTTATTGGATTTGCAGTGATATTTGAATAAACAATGTCATACTTGTCCACGTTTAATGCACAGGCACATGGGTTGAATTAACAAAAAATAAACCGTCTTTATTCATTAACTGAAACCACATGAGTTTATAACAAAAAAGACACGAAGTGCAGGAATAACAGAGGGTCAGGCAGCATCATGACATTTCGTGCCAGGAAACTTCTGCAGACCAAAAAAATAATAGGGTCTTGCAGAACTTTCATCAGTGAGAGAACTTCTTCAAATTAAGCATACCTTGAGGCGGCACTGTGGCACAAAGGTGGAGCAAAGACCTGGGCTCAATCTTGGCTACAGGTGCTGTCTGTACGTTTGCAAATTTTCCCTGTGACCATGTGTGTTTTCTCTGGGTGCTCCAGTTTCATAAGGCCATAAGGGATAGGAGTAGAATTAGGCCATTTGACCCATCAAGTCTACTCCGCTATTCAATTATGGCTGATCTATCCCTCCCTCATAACCCATTCTCCTGCCTTCTCCCCATAACCTCTGACACCTCTACCAATCAAGAATCCTTGCACACTCAAAAGATGTGCAGGTTTGTAGTTAAATTGGCTTCTGATAATTGTCCATAGTGTGATGGATAGAACTAGTGAGTGGGGGATTGATGGTTGACATGGACTCGAGGGGGTTAAGGGCCTGTTTTCATGCTGTATCTCTAAACTAAACTAAATTTCGCAATGGAGCAGTCAAAATGTAGAAACAAGGAACTGGATGCTGGTTTACAAAAAAGAACACAAAGTGCAGGTGTAACTCAGCAGGTCAGGAAGCATTTCTGGAGAGCATAGATTGGTGATGTTTTGGGTTGGGACCCTTCTTCGGAGTTTATTAGAGTTCCTGAGTGATTTTCGCATACCTATACCATCAGATGATTAAAGAATGATCTAATTTAAGTTTTCAGGGTATGAGAGTGAATTATTAGGGTCGATCGAACTAGAAGCTACCAGAACACTGCTTGAAAATCAGAACCAAAAATTAAACAACTCCCACAAGCAGAGTGGTAGAAACCAAACTTCTGGAGCTATTCAACAGTCAGATAGCATCCGTGGAGGCAAAGGGATAGTTGACGTTTCGGTCTGAAGAAGGGTCCCAACCCGGCTTTTCCCTCCCTGCAGAGACTGATGAACCCGCTAGTTGTAGTTTAGTACAAGTCTCGCCGATGTAAAGGAAGCACCAAATGCAGTAGACGAGGTATGAAGAGCATACCAAGAAGTTGCTGAGGAAGTGATATCCATGGAAACTGGAAAGGTTCTGCACGCCACACGCCACCTTGTCCATTCCCTCCACAGATGCTGCCTGACCTCCTGAGTTCCTCCAGCGCTTTGCTTTATGCCCAGGATTCCAACGTCTTCCGTCTCTTGTATCAGGAGTGGTAGAAATTTAGAACTTTGTAAATGACAATTGGTGTAAAGTCAATTGCAAATTTTAAATGTAAAATCAATGGATAGTTATTAACCAAGAGTTTAAAGGGATCTCGACACAAAGCATAGATGTACAGAAAGAGCTTCAATGTTATTGAACGGTGGTATGGGCCTGAGAGATTAAACGACATATAAAGTCCGATGCCACATAAATTAAATATATCAGTCTATATTTGTCCAATATAAGTCCCGGCTCACCGGGATCTTCTCTGGGGTCAGGGACACAGCCCTGTGATGGTGGCTAAGAATCTATACTTGCCAGGAGAAGCCAATACATGCTATTATTGTCCTTTGTGCTGTCCTGTACAAATCCAATTTAGGGAATCACAGGAGCTTTCTAATGAGAAAGGAAATTGTCATTTGGATGAGGCCGCATTGTAATTTTCAAATAAAAAAATCGATTATAAAAATGTAACTTTTTCAAAAGGTGTGGATACCAAATAACATGAGATTTCCTTTCATGTTCTATCAAAGGTTTCAAAATAGAGAGTTCTGAGTAAAGCTTAAAATAAAATATAACTGCCATGCTGAGGATGAGGAATTGCTTCAGGGAACATATAGGAATAGGGTTTGGATTATCCAACTGATCGAATGGAAATGAAATAAAATCCCAAATTAATAATTATGACCAATCTGGATTTATTTTACACACTGTTAAAACTCAACAATGGAAATTCATGCAGGGCAGCACAATGGCGCAGCAGTAGAGTTGCTGCCTTACAACGCCAGAGACTCGGGTTCAATCCTGACTACGGGTGCTGTCTGGATGGAGTTTGTACGTTCTCCCTGTGACCGCGTGGGTTTTCTCCGGGTGCTCTGGGTTCCTCCCACACTCCAAAGACATACAGGTTTGTAGATTAATCGGCTTTGGTGAGTTGTAAAAATTGTCCCTAGTGTGTAGGACAGTGCTCGTATACCGGGTGATCACTGGTCGGCATGGACTCGGTGGGCTGAAGGGCCTGTAAGGGCCTGCTACTGCGCTGTATGTCTAAAGTCTAAAGTTTGCATTTGCATTAAAGTTTACAGCTAATCAAGATTTAAAGAAAAAAGATGTCAATGGTCTTGCTTTCAATCAAAACGTCACCTGTTCATTCCCTCGATAGATGCTGACCGACTTGCCAAATTTCTCCAGCTCTTGGTGTTTTGCTCAAGATTCCAGCATCTGCAGTTTCTTGCGTCGACTTCCATTACAGACATCGGTGAATCCATGGTCTGTGGTGGCACATTTATAGCGAACGATGCCAACCTTTAGCTGGAAGCAAAACTTAGCAGTTTAAGGTCAGATAGTTTCCTTGATAATAAAAAAATGGAGAAGAGTCAGAAATATAGAGCAGAATCTGTAGTGTTGGCATAGATTCATGTCTCATCTAAGGTGGCACAATTACTTTGGACGCAGACATATGTATTGCTCCTAGTGAAACCTGTCAGGTTGACACAGACCCATCCATCACTAAGTAAGACCTTATTTAGTTTTAGTTTAGTTTAGTTTAGAGATACAGCGCGGAAATCGGGCTTTGGCCCACCGGGTCTGCGCTGACCAGCAGTCCCCGCATAATAACATTATCCTACACACACTAGGGCCAATTTTTTCATTTACCAACCCAATTTACCTACATACATGTACGTCTTTGGAGTGAGGGGGATTGATTTGTGGGAAGAAACTGCCACCAAAATAGACCCAAAATGCTAGAGTAACCCAGCAGGTCAGGGAGCATCTCTGGAGAAAAAGAATAGGTGACGGTTCCAACCCAAAACGTCACCTATTCCTTTTCTCCAGAGATGATGCCTAACACAGAATTTTTGTCTATCCAGAGGGGGATTGATAACACATTGGTAGTGTTTTCTATGCTCACAGCTTTATAACAAGAACAATCAGAACATGTAGAAACAAATGAAGGTCAGCCTGGAGAAGGGTCCTCACCCAAAATGTACCCTGTCCATGTTCTCCAGAGAGGCTGCCTGACCCGCTGAGTTTGTGTCCCAATGACCAGCACTTTGTGTCCCAATTGAAAGATGTACCCATTACTCAATGCCTCGTTTGATTATTTAACTGATGACAGAAGCAGTTATTGGCTTGCAGATAAATATAAATATTTTAGCACAATTGCATATACTGTACATACATATTTTCCAGGACTTTAGGTGGAGAAGGTGCTCAGTTCCCATGCCTCATTTAAAATGGCTGCTTCAGGTTACTGTTCTGCAGGAGTACTGAAGAAGCATATTGCAGGGAAACCATAAGGTTGTTCATGAACAATTTTTGTTTGTTCTTCTATTAATTGCTTGATCAGTAAACTGTTGTTGCAATATGATTTTATTTTGCTACATGGAGCGGTACAGTGGAATAAGGGTGGCACTGTGGTGCAACGGTAGAGTTGCTGCCTTCCAATGCCAGAGACCCGAGTTCGATCCTGACTATGTGTGCTGACTGTATGGAGTTTGTATGTTCTCCCTGTGACCGCGTGGGTTTACTCCGGGTGCTCTAGTTTCCTCCCACATTCCAAAGACGTAAAAAAGGCTTGTAGGTTAATTGGCTTTGGTAAAATTATAAATTGTCCCTAGCGTGCAGGATAGTGATAGTGTATGGGTGAACTCTGGTTGGCAAGAACTCAGTGGGCAAAAGGGTCTTTTTCCACGTTGTATCTCTAAGGTCTAAGTAAAATCTATGATGTTTCACTCTATGATAGGATTGCCTGTGAGAAGCTTCTTTACGTCTATGTTCAGGAGAATGAATCAGGGAATGCGGAAAATTAAACTTGCCTATACCGCCAACTTGTGCCATGTGGATTCCGGCTCTGCTTCAAGGCTTCACGATTTGGACCCGACCAGAATGTGAGATATCTGCATTTTATCCACCACTCTCCTGTTCTTCAGTGCATGGCATTCCACCTTGGCTGTCATATGCTGGCATCCTCTGGGCCTCACTCTGTCTCTCTGTAGCTCTGGGCCTTACTTGCCCAGAACTGTCATGGACCTCAACTCCACTTCATCCTCTGCCCGGCCAACGCCTTAAATTGGCATCCTGATAAGATGTATATACATCTATATTATCCCAGGTGGAACATTCCTAACCTTTTAACCATGGAGCATGGCAGAGACTTAGCTAATGAAGTATTTTTACTAAAATGACGTATTCAGAGTCAAGATGAGTGATCAGTTCTACAGTCCTAGAGTCATACAGCACGGAAACAGACCCTTCGGCTCAGCTTGCCCACGCCAACCAGTATGTCCCATCCAAGCTAATCCCACCTGCCCACATTTGGCCCATGTCCCTCTAATTCTTTCCTATGCATGTACCTGTCCAAATGACATTTAAATATTGTTATAATTTTTGCCTTAACTATCTCATCTGGCAGCTCGTTCCATATACCCACCATATACTCTGTGGAAAAGGTTGCTCCTCAGTTTCCTATTAAATCTTTCCCCTCTCACCTTAAACCTAAGTACTCCGATTCTTGATTCCCTTACTCTGGGTAAAAGACTGTGCATCTACCCTATCTATGATGCTTTACACCTCTAAAAGATCACCCCTCATACTTCTGTGCTCCAAGGAATAAAGTCCTAGCCTGCCCAACCTCTCCCAATACTCACTGTGATCAAAACTGAACACCATACTCCAACTGTGGCCTCACCAGTGCTTTGTACAGCTGTAACATAACATCCCAACTTCTAACTTTAAATGTACTGGTGGTGCAAACGTTTGCAGCAAATGGGTTTGAGCTGCATATCAAGCCTATTGACTGGGGAATGGGTCAAATGAATTGGATTAACTATAATACGAGTTACCTTTATAACATATAATTGCCAGTTAGTTTGGAAACCTGAATCTGAAAGGTTAGAACTCCACTAGGTAAAGTTTATGAGCAAAAGGTAGAATCAAATCATGTATCAAAGGTTAAAAACAGCATCATTTGTTAACACTGTTTATTTGCTTCATAAGCTTATTCATCTGACTGAAAATCATGTGTTGGAAAAGAACACAAAAATGAGTCATGGTGACACCATTTTATACAAAATAAATCTACATAAGCCTAAAATCAATATATTAAATGGGCAAGGAGTTAACCAGAAATACTCGTGATTATTGATTGAATACTCTGAAGCATTGTAACTGCTCTGACCCATGACTAGCTTTTGCGTAAAAGGGTATTTAATGGAAAATGAAATGCATTAGGTACACAATGCTCTGTGAATCAATGAATTTTCTCAAAGTATTTCACGTCTTTTGGAGTTAATCGCTGTCATTACAGCCAACAACCCGATTTCCTCTGGTGTTAGGTAATCATGACTGGATGATCCTGGATTCTTCATTCAACATGTTTACACTTAGAACATAAAACATTGAACAGTACAGCACAGGAACGGGCCCTTCAGCCCACAATGTTTGTGCTGAACATGATGCCAAGTGAAACTGATCTTATCTGCTGTATATGATCCATATCTCTCTATTCCCATTTACTTCCATGTACCTATCTAAAGGCCTCTTAAACATCACTATCGTATCTGCCTCCACCACCACACCTGGCCATGAATTCCAGGCCCCCACCACTCTGTGTAAAAAAACTTGCCCTGCATCTCTCCATTAAACTTTCCCCCTCTCACCTTATAACTATGCCCTCTAGTGTTGGACATTTCCATCCTAGGAGAAAGGTTCAGATTGTATACCCTATCTATGCTTCTCATAATTTTATATATTACTATGGTCTCCCCTCAGCTCCGATATTCCAGAGAAACCAATCCAACCTCTCCCTGTGGTTGAAACCCTCTCATCCAGGCAGCATTCTAGTAAAAAAATCAAACTTCTGATGAAAAAATAAAAAAAATAAGAAAACGCGAAAATGTTACGGAGAGGTGGAGGAAAGTAGAACTCAAAACCTATAGATATGTTTGTTAGTATTTAAGGGGCTGAGAAGAATTTATTTTTTCCATTAATGCAACGCTAAGGAACGTGAATTTGGTATTGTTACTGGAACTGAGAGTGGGTGATTAGATGAACATTGTGCAGGGAATTAAAGAAGGAAATAATAACAGAAAATTATAGAAATACTCGTAATGGTGGGAAGAGAATCAGTTAACATTTTGGTTGGCGAATCTTTGCCATTTCCATTAAAGGAGAAAATGTTAATATAGGTGATATCAATAAAGCGATAAAGATCTGCATTACTATTGCACCTTACTTGCCTAAAGACATCCTGAAGTATTGTCATCATTGGTCTTCGAAGGAAGCACAGTAGCCAATTGCACAAAAAACCTGACAACAGCAAGAAGACAATGAAAATCTTATGTACTTCAGTGATGTTAACTGTTGGCCAGGCTGCCTGGATTAATTTGGAGACACGAGGAACTGCAGATGCCGGGCTCTTGCCCAAGACACAAAGTGCTGGAGGAACTCCATTGGTCATGCAGCATCTATGGAGGGAATGGGCAGATATTGTAGTGAGTTGAAAACCATCTTCAGACTGTTTGTAGTTGGGGAGAAAGCTGGAAAATAGAATCCCTCCTGTCCCTTTTGTCCCCTCTCCTTGCCCCCATCCACCCATATCCCTCTCCTCTGGCTTCACATTTCACTACACTTCCCTCCTTATCTGACACCCTTGACAAATCAGAATTCTTTGTTGGAAACTTCTTAGCCTTTCTCTTTAAGGTGAGAGGGTGCAAAATGTAAAGGAGATGTTCAGGGGAAAGTATTGTTAAGCAGAGGGTGGTAGGTGCTTGGAACTCGCTGCCAAGGGTGGCGGTGGGGGCAGATACAACTGTGGTGTTTGGGTGGCTTGTAGATAGGCTTGTGGATATGCAGGAAATGGAGGGATATAGATCACGTGCAGGCAGAGGAGATTAGTGTAGCTTGGCGTCATGTTCAACACGGACATTGTGGGCTGAAGGACCTGTTTCTGTGCTGTTCCATGAGCTTCATAAGGCCAAAATGTGGCAACTCTGCTATTGCAGACGAGGATCTATTGTACGTATTGTGTGGTATGATTTTATGGATAGCATGAAGAACAAGTTCTCACTGTACATCTGCACATGTGACAGTAAAGAAACCATCAAACCATTGAACCATTCCCATGCGCTTGGGAGCTTTCTTGTTGCTGCTCTTGACATTGTCACTTTGCAGGTACTACAACAATATTTAAAAGACATTTGGACAGATAAATGGACAGGAAATATTTGAGTCGAATTGAATTGAGTTTAGTTTATTGTCCGAGGTGCAGTGAAAAGCTTTTGTTGCATGCTAACCAGTCACAGAAAAGACAGCACATAATTATAATTGAGCCATCCACAGTGTACAGATACATGATAAAGGCAATAACGTTTAGTGCAAGATAAAGTCCAGTAGATGGGGTATCTTGGTCCGCATGGGCAAGTTGGGTTAAAGGGCCGATTTCCATGCTGTATGCCTGTGACTCCATTTTATTCATTTATTTCTCATCTCATGTTTCTCAGCTTTCTTGCACTCTCCCTTCTTGAACATGCTGCCTGAATCCTCAGATATGCAGCTCCTAGCCTCAAAACGAAATAAACCCGTCTGATGCAGAAAATCTCCTTTTATCACTATACAATTGTTGCATAAGACCTGCTACCACCCCAGACTATAATCTCCAGATAAATCCCAGTGCTGAGTGAAATCCCTCTCTATTTCATGATTCGCATTTCTAGTTTTGATATGGATGTCCTACTTTCAGGCAAGTTACCGCTGCAAGTCAGAATGTGAAAAACACTGCTTAAAATGTCACCTCACAGCTTCCTCATCCGACACTTTGGTAAATGCCACCACCTTTCCCCTCTTCTCTGCAAGTATTGATTTCACGATCAACAAGGTGTCGCAGTGGCGCAGCTGGTAGAGCCACAGCCTCACAGTACCAGAGACCCGGGTTTGATCTTGTCCCCTGGGGATAGTCCGTGCAGTTTGCAGGTTCTCCCTGTGACAGCGTGGGTTTCCTCCGGGTGTTACGATTTTCTCCCACGTCCCAAAGATGTGGAGGTTTGTCGGTGAATTGGCCCTCTGTAAATTGGCCCGAGTGTGCAGAGAGTGGATGAGAAAGTGGGATAACATAGAACTCGTGTGAATGGGTGATCGATGGTTGGCGTGGACTCAGTGGGACGAAGGGCCTGTTTCCTTGCTGTATCTGTAAACTGGAAAAACTAAATTAATCCCTGCAACTAAAAAAAATCTGAACCTGCAGGTGATGGAAATGTTACTTAGTTTAGTTGAGAGACATAGCGTGGAAACGGGTCCTTCAGCCACTGAGTTCATGCCAATGAAAAATCACCCATACTCTTGTTTTATCCCACACAATAGGGACAATTTACAAAGGCCAATTAACCTGCAAACCTGCATGTGTTTGGGATATGGGAGGAAACCGAACACCCGGTGGAAACCCACACAGTCACAGGGAGAATGTACAAACTCCGTACAGACAGCACCCATAGTCAGGATCAAACCTGGGTCTCTGGCAATGTGAGGCAGCAACTCTACTGCTGCACCACTCCACATGATCTGTTGAATATTTCTCCAGCACTTTCTCTTTTTATACGGTAATCTTTGCAGTTGTGCAGATCTGCTGGAGTTGTCATCACGGAGGATCACTGCCAAGCCGAAGGATATCCCTTCCAAGTGGATTCAGTGATTACAGGAAATGAGGAACAATGGACTCAATTCAGACATATATGGGTTATCTGATTGACACAGAATGTTTCCAAGGTAAACACAATGAGACACAGGAGGAGGGTGAGAAGCCAGTGGATCTTTCCCTCTTGTGCCCTTTTCATATATTATTGCGGAAGATAAATACAAAGTACTGGATTAATTCAGTGGGTCAGGCAACATCTCCTGAGATGAAGGCTGTGCTGTCCCAAACCTGGCAGAACCGTTGCCTCACAGCGTTGGAGTCCTGGGTTCGATCTCAAGTCCGGGTGCTGTCTGTGTGGAGTTTGCACGTTCTCCATGTGACCATGTGGGTTTACTCTGGGTGCCCCTGGTTTCCTCCCACATCCCAAAGACATGGTAGTTAGTAGGTTAATTGGCCGCTGTAAATTGCTCCTAGTGTGCAAGGAGTGGATGAGAAAGTGGGATAGCATAGAACTAGGTGTGAACGGGTGAATGACGGTCAGCGTGGACTATACAGATACAAATCTACAATTTTCAAGGTAGAAATATCCAACACTAGAGGGTTTGGTATAAGATGAGAGGGAGGAAGTTTAATGGAGATGTGTGCGGCAAGTTTTTTTACACAGAGGGTGGTAGGGGCCTGGAATTCTTTTCCAGACGTGGTGGTGGAGGCAGATACAATAGTGGCATTTAAGAGGCTTTTGGATGAAAAACTAAACCATCCTACCAACAACTAGAGAGCAGACCTCAGTTACTATCTACCTCATTGGAGACCCTCGAACCATCTATGATCGGCCTTTACTGGATATTACCGTGTACTAACCATTATTCATGTTATTCCCTTTATCATGTATTGGATATATTGGATTGGATAGATTGGATAAAATAAATTGGATAGGCATATGGATGAGAAGGGAATGGAGGGTTATGGTATGAGTGCAGGCAGGTGGGACTAAGGGAAAAAAGTTGTTCGGCACGGACTTGTAGGGCCGAGATGGCCTGTTTCCGTGCTGTAATTGTTATATGGTTATATGGTTATATGTATCTGTACACTGTGGATGGGTCAATTGTAATCATAAATTGTCTTTCCACTGCCTGGTTAGCACGCAACAAAAGCTTTTCACTGTACCCCGGTACACGTGACAATAAACTAAACTCAACTCAAAAGGGTGCAACTATGTTTGTTGGAACTCGAATAGTGAAAGGTCCGGATAAAGTGGATGTGGATAAAGTGGATTAGTGGGAGAGTCTAGGATCAGAGGACATAGTCCCTCAGAATAAAAGGACATACCTTTAGAAAGGAGATGAGGAGGAATTTATTTAGTCAGTGAATCTGTGGAATTTATTACCACAGAAGGCTGTGGCGGCCAAATCAATGGATATTTTTAAGGTGGAGATAGATTCTTGATTAGTACGGGTGACAGGGTTATGGGGAGAAGGAAGAAGAGTGGGGTTGTCAGGGAAAGATAGCTCAGCTGTGATTGAATGGTAGAGTAGACTTGATGGCCGAATGGCATAATTCTGCTCCTACAACCTATGAACTATATTGATTCTCTTGGGATCTGACAACATCCTAAATTGCTTTTGAAGTTTAACAATAAATGTTGTAATGTTATCCTTTCAGATGATCTTTAGTCTATAGCGAAAGTGATCTTTAGTCTTTGATCGTTAGTCTATCGCTGTGCAGTGATAGGAAGTGGGAAGAGGCATCTGAAACATGACAAACAACAAGAACAAGAGGAGCCAGGAAAGCCATTTGGTTTGTGCAAAATAAACTTCCTTGAATTGGATAAAAGTAACACACAGATGGCATAAACTGCTGCTTTCTTGTTTTTGTTCCATGCCATTAATATGGATTGGTAAAGTTTACAGGAGCTGAATAACGAGACAATCTGTCTACGTTCTAAAGGTTGCACATGTGATAGCTCTCTAATGTTTGCCCAAATGCCCTCACCGTGGTGAATTATACAAAGTGTAGTCCCAGGATATAGTGGGAGAAAAAACAAGGGTGGCATAGTGGCGTGGCTGGTAGAGCTACTGCCTCACAATGCCAGAGACCCAGGTTCGATCCTGACCTCAGTTACTGTCTGTACGGAGATGGCATATTCTCTTTGTGACCACGTGGTTTTTCTCCGGATGTGCTGGTTTCCTCCAGCATCCCAAAGATCTGCAGATTTGTATGTTAATCGGCCTCTATAAA